>NC_084801.1:49317843-49620873 GCF_963169125.1 Humulus lupulus | reverse complement strand
ATTTCAAGCAATCAAATAACTTGGTAAATAGGGTCCTCAAGGAGGATCTCATCAATTTCATCAGTTTTTAATTCTAAAAATGGTTTTAATTTTTGTCCATTAACTTTAAAAATATCACCATTGTTAGGATTTTAAATTTCGATAGCCCCACATGGAAAAATGACTCGAACAATATAGGGACCGGTCCACCTAGACCGTAATTTTCCTGGAAATAAATGTAACGGAGAGTCTTTCTGACCTGGAGAAAAATCTTTTCTCAAAATATTTTTATCATGGTAAAATTTCATCCGATCCTTATACTTTTTTGAATAGTCATATGCATCATTCCTAATTTCATCTAGCTCATTCAATTGAAGTTTTCTTTTCTCACCTGCCTTGTCTAGAGAAAAATTTAACTGCTTAATAGCCCAAAATGCTCTATGTTCTAACTTAACAGGTAAGTGGCACGCCTTCCCATACACAAGTCTATAGGGTGACATGCCATTGGGCATTTTGTATGCGGTACGATACGCCCATAATGCATTAGTGAGTCTTAAGGACCAATCTTTCCTAGTTGGATTCACAGTGTTTTCTAAAATGTACTTAACTTCCCTATTAGACACTTCAACTTGACCACTAGTTTGTTGGTGATATGGTGTTGAGACTTTATGCGTAATGCCATATTGTTTCATCAAATGTTCAAATGGCTTATTACAAAAGTTTGTACCGTTATCACTAATGATAGCAGGTGGTGAACCAAAACGGGAAAATATATTTTCTTTCAAAAATCGAAGCACAACTGTGTGGTCATTAGTGTGGCATGCAACATCTTCAGCCCATTTAGACACATAATCAACTCCAACAAGAATAGAAAGATTACCAAAAGAGTTAGGAAATGGTCCCATAAAATCAATGCCCCAAACATCAAGTATGTCAATAATAAGAATAGGATTTAAATGCATCATGTTTCTTTTAGTTAAACTTCCTAACTTTTGGCAACATTCACAAGCTTTACAATAAACATATGTATCATGAAAGATAGTAGGCCAATAAAAACCACATTGTAAAACTTTAACAGTTGTTTTCTTACCACTAAAATGTCCTCCACATGCATGATTATGACAAAAAGATATGATTTTAGATTGGTCACAATTTGGAATGCATCTTCTAATTATTTGATCAGGGCAGTATTTAAATAACTAAGGATCATCCCATAAAAATTTTCACCTCAGAATAAAATTTAGATTTGTCATGCTTAGACCAATGAGATGGTATTTCTGTAGTGACCAAATAATTAACAATATCAGCATACCAAGGCAAGGAAGAAACATACATCGATTGTTCATCAGGAAAAGTCTTAGTGATATGAGTGGAGTCATGTATAGTTTCAACAACTAGTCTAGATAAATTATCAACAACAACATTTTCAGATCCCTTTTTATCACGTATTTCTAAGTCGAATTCTTGTAAAAGTAGGATCCAACGGATCAAACGAGACTTAGCATCTTTTTTTGACAAGAGACATTTTAATGCAACATGATTAGAATAGACAATAATTTTATACCGTAATAAATAAGATCTAAATTTCTCTAATGCAAAAACAACAACAAACAATTCTTTCTCGGTTGTGGAATAATTTAATTGAGCATCATTTAAAGTTTTGCTAGCATAGTAAATTACATAAGGTATTTTTTCAAGTCATTGTCCTAAGACAGCACCTATAGCATAATCAGAAGCATCACACATTATTTCAAAAGGTATTTTCCAATGAGGGTGTCGAATAATGGGTGCAGTAGTCAAAAGATTTTTCAGTTTATCAAAGGCAACATGACAATCATTATCAAAGACAAAAGTATTTTATTTTCCAAGTAAATGTCATAAAGGCCGAGAAATTTTGCTAAAGTCTTTTATAAATCTTCTATAGAAACCGGCATGGCCTAAGAATGATCTAATTTCTTTCACAGTTTTAGGTGGGGGAAGTTTTGAAATAAGATCAACTTTGGCTATATCAACTTCTATTCCCTCAAATGAGTTACATGACCTAAAACGATTCCTTTTTTAACCATAAAATGACATTTTTCCCAGTTAAGCACAAGGTTTTTCTCTTTGCAGCGAATTAAAACAAGTGAAAGATGGTGCAAACATTCATCAAAAGAAGAACCAAATACAGAAAAGTCATCCATAAACACTTCAAGAAATCTTTCAACCATGTTAGAGAAAATTGAAATCATACACCTTTGAAAAGTCGCAGGTGCATTGCATAATCCAAAAGGCATGCGACGATAAGCGAAAGTCCCGAAATGGCATGTAAATGTAGTCTTTTCTTGATCTTCTGGGGCAATGGGGATTTGGTTATATCCCGACCCATAAAGAAGGAAATAATATGCATGGCCAGCTAAACGTTCAAGCATTTGATCAATAAAGGGTAATGGAAAAATGGTCTTTTCTAGTAACATTATTCAGCTTTCTATAGTCTATGAACACTCTCCACCCCATTTGTACTCTAGTAGGGATTAATTCATTTTTCTCATTTTTAACAACTGTGATCCCAGACTTCTTAGGCACAACTTGAACTAGACTAACCCATTGACTATTAGAAATAGGGTAAATGATACCTACGTCTAATAATTTTATGACCTCTTCTCTAACTACTTCTTTCATATTTGGATTTAGCCTTCTTTAACATTTCCGAGAGGTTTTAGCATTCTCTTCTAGATGGATTCTATGCATACATATGGATGGGCTAATTACTTTAATGTCTCCAATGGTCCAACTTATGACTTTTTTTTATGTTTTCTAAGGACATCTAACAATTTATCTTCTTGTTCTTTATCTAAGGTGGATGCTATGATAACAGGTAAGGTTTCAGACTCTCCTAGAAAAGCATATTTTAAATTTTCTGGCAAAGGTTTAAGGTCTAACTTTGGAGACTCGGAAATTGATTGAACGTGATCTAAGGGTGAAAAAGGTTCAACGTTGGTTTCATTTAAGGGTATAGACTCTAGCAAAGAATTCACATCATCATTAGAATTGTCAACATGCAAGTTCATACCAAAGTATTTTTCACAAAAGTCAAGTAAGTCATTTCCATCATCTTCACAAATACTATCTATCATGTTAACTTCATGCACTTCCTCACACTCAGTAGATTTAGCAACATTAAAAACATCCAATTCAACAGTCATATTTCCAAAAGATAATTTCAAAATACCATTACGAAAATTAATGATTGCATTAGATGTAGCTAAGAATGGTCTACCTAAAATGATAGGAATTTGAGCATGCACATTTTCCACAGGTTGAGTATCAAGAACAATGAAGTCAACAGGAAAATAAAATTTATCAACTTTTATCAAAACATCCTCTATAATGCCTCTAGGAATTTTCACAGAGCGATCGGTTAATTGAAGAGTTATAGAAGTAGATTTTAGTTCACCAAGACCAAGTTGCTTATAAACAGAATAAGGAAATAAATTCACACTAGCACCCAAATCAAGTAAAACCTTGTTAATAAAATGATCACCAATAATGCATGAAATTGTGGAACACCCAAGATCTTTATATTTAACACGACTCTTATATTGAATAATGGAACTAGCTTGTTTAGTTAAAAACACATTTTTAGGAACATTAGTGTTTCTTTTAACAGTACAAAGATCCTTTAAAAATTTAGAGTAGGCAGGAATTTGTTTAATGGCATCTAAGAAAGGGATATTGATACTAACTTGTTTAAAAACTTCAAAGATGTCATTGTATTGGCTGCATTTTTTAATTGGAAGTAATCTTTGTGGAAATGGGGCTTTTGGAATGAAAGGATGGATTGGAGTTTCCTTGTTTGAAGAGTCATTGGCATTAGTTGCTCTTTTCTTTTTCTTTTTCAACCTCGGGTATGTAATCGGATTTGACAATGTTCTTTCCGGACTTAAGAGTTGAAATTGATTTGACTTCTCCATTATGACTAGACTTTCCTGTCTCATATTGACCTTTTGGCTTTGGGATAGGTTGACTAGGTAATGTTCCTTTTTCTCTATCAGCTAAAGCAGTAGCGAGTTGTCCTACTTGTGTCTCGAGTTTGGTAATTTATTGAGACTAATTTTGTAGGATTTGTTGAGTGGATTGCATAAATTTTTGTAAAGTATCTTCTAAGGAAGGTTTCCTTTGTTGAGGATATGGTTGATTTTGTGGGGAATGTGTTTGGTTTTGCGTGTTGTATTGGTACCCTTGATTCATTGGAGGTTGATTTTGTCTCCATGAAAAGTTTGGGTGGTTTCTCCAATTTGGATTATAAGAGGATGAAAATGAGCTATCATTTGGTTTCCCATAAGCATGAAGAGCATTGGCCTCCTTAGAAAAGGCTTCTTGGTAGGAAGGACATGATTGGGCATTATGGCAAGGAGTAGAACATATAGAACAAACATCTTTTCTTGGTTGTATTTGAGAATTTATAGTTTGGCTTATGGCTAAAGCTTCTACTTTTCTCGCTAATTTGTCTAAGGATGTTCTTAAGACTAATTCATCTTTTACTTCATACCTTCCTCCTCTTTTTGGTAAATTATTTGACCTAGATCTAGGATCAAAATAATTCTATTGTTGTGAATTGACAGACAAATCTTCAAGGGCGTCCCAAGCCTCTTGTCCTTGAAATTTTAAAAAATTTCAAGTATGCATAGATTGAATCATTTGACGATTAGAGGGAGTCAAACCATCATAAAAATATTTTACAAGTCTCCATTTTTCAAAACCATGATGAGGACATTTTAATAATAAATCTTTAAATATTTCCCAACATTCATAAAACTCTTCATTATCTTTTTGAAAAAACTCAGAGATTTCTCTCCTTAGACTATTAGTTTTAGACATAGGAAAAAATTTCAGCAATAATTTATTATAAAGTTGATCCCATGTAGTTATAGACCCCGTGGGAAGGGAATTTAACCAAGCTTTTGATTTGTCTTTTAATGAAAAAAGGAATAATCTTAGTTTGACCGACTCATTAGAAATTTTTTGAAATTTAAATGTTGAGCAAATTTCTAAGAAATCTTTGACATGCATGTAAGGATCATCTCTATCTAACCCATAAAAAGATGGCAACAATTCAATGATTGATGGTTTAAGCTCAAAATGGGTAGCAGAAGTGGTAGGAAAAATAATACATGAAGGAGCATTAGATGAAATAGGTGAAAAATATTCAAACAAAGTTTTTTCAGGCACAACATTTTCATCAACAGGATTTCTATTAATATTAGCAATTGGTTCCATGATGCTCAAATTTTTACTAACACTTTCAATTTCAAACAAAGATAAGCGTCTTTTTACTAATCGATTTTCAGAGTTATGTTCCCAATGATGCATACAATTTTCACAAACAAGGCAACAAAGATAATCTCAAATAAACAATTTTCTGATGTAGAAGATCAGTTAAAACCGCAACCACAGAGCATACTTAGAATTTTTAGAGATTTCACAACAATATAATTTTTTTTGTTTACTTGCCCCCAGGCGTATTTGATTTCACTTACTCACACACTACTAACAACTCCCTGAGGCTAATTAGTAGAGGCGGATTGAGAATTTTGTTCAAGTTTCCTTTAAGCAAAAATTACTTATTGTGAAAGGACAAGATTTAGTTTTTTTTTAAGCATTTTTTTTCACAATTACACAATAATATGATAAATGACAAAGAAAAATAAGGTAAGATTAAAAATACTATAAAAAATTAGGCAAGAGTAGGGAGGAATAGCATGCCATCAACCATAACAAAAATAAGGTAAAAGTTAAGAGGCACAAGTGTCATCAACTAAAACATAAGATAAAAGACTAGGAGGCAAAATCGCCATCAACTAGCTAGGAGACAAAATTGCCATCAGTTAGTAAATTGAAAATAGATAAATAAATAAATAAAAATAACAACAAGATAAATAAAGAAAATTACAACAAATGTTAGGAGGCACAAGTGCCGTCAACTAACAAAGAAATACAAGGAATAAAAACTACAACAAAATTAGGAGGCACAAGTGCCATCAATTATAAAAATTAAAAAGATAGATTGATAGGAGGCACAAGTGTCGTCAACTAAAAAAAAATATATATATATATAAGCAAGTTTTTTTTATGGGTGGTAGAACCGTCCCAAATTTTATTTTTATCTTTCTTTTTAAGTTTTTATAGTTTTAAATATATATTTTTTTAGTGCAAAAATTAAATAACTAGTAGAAGAATTAACTAACCTTGAGAAAAAGTTTGTTTCCTTTCTTGCAAGTCCCCGGCAACGATGCCAAAAATTTGATGGACCCAAAATGAGTATGTTTTAAATATTTATAATTCGCAAGCGCACGAATCGTATATGAAGTATAGTGTTCGTGTAAGCACGAGGTCGAACCCAAAGGAGTTGTCTAAAATAAAAAAGAAAATTATTTTAAACAAAAATTAATAAATTCTAACCTAGCTCCAAAGATTGATGAGATTTAATGTCATGAACATAAAATAAAAGATTTAAAATAAAACTATTTAAGAGAATAAAAATAAACCAATTATGATTTGAAAATAAGTTGTAAAAGAAAGATTATTAAGATACTAGAATCCACAAAATTTAAGTTTAATAATACTTATTATTATATTGATTCCCAAGTTTTAGTAATAATTAAAATAAGTCAAACTATCATTTTCCAAATAGATTTATAATTTTAAGCACAAATTATTTATAAAAAGATAGGATTTTTCTTCACTTTTCAAAACAATATAATTTCAAAGTATTTAATGTGAATCAACCTAATGAAACAAAAAAAAAATCAAATAACATTATTTATAAGGCAAAACATAATATTTTTGTTCTAAGCATTGGATGTGTACAATTGAATGACACATCTTACACAAAGAATGTTATGTTTTGCAAAATGAAGAACAAGCCAATATAATCTAACAATCCAAAATATAAGATATTAAAGATGAAAGACATTTATGAAGAAGAAAAATCTATAAACTTTGATGCATTACAAGAGAAATCAACATACAACATAAATATTATCTAGTTACAAGCTGCTTCATCATGATCTTAATACTTATGAAAAAGATTAGAAGCACATAACTAGAATAGAAATTACAAAATAAATAAAATACATACTTGAAAATGCTCTTGAAAAATACTAATTGGAGGAGAGAATGGTAGAGAGAAATGGTAGAAAAGAAGATGGTAACAAAAAATTACGTACCCACAAATGGTCTTGAAATTACATATTTATAGCCAAAATGAGATTATTAAAATAATAAATTTAAATTAATTAAATTGATTAGATTAATTAAATTAATAATAATATGGCAAGTACTTTTCTACACATTTTCACAACAAAATCATCATTACACCCTATTTTGTAGAGTTATCACAGCTCCCGCAAGTACTTTGGGCATATCGAACTTCTCACAGAACCTCCACGAGACATACTCCTTTTTCCTTAACTTTTGGAAGCGAGACCGTCCTTCCAGTCGAAGCCATGGTAGCCACTCACAGGGAAAGGACATTCAACCAAGAGCAGAATGAGGGACTACTTAACGCATCCCTCAATCTGATTGAAGAAAAATGAGAAGTGTCGCAGTTACAACTTGCCCATTATCAACAAAAAATCACTCGTTATTTTAATTCTAAAGTTAAGACGTGTAGATTTTGATTGGGCGACCTGGTTCTCTGAAGGGTATTTCTAGCATATGAAGATCCCAAGGATGGTGTTTTAGGCCCGAATTGGGAGGGACCATATCAGGTCGTTGAGGTTTTTCGAGAATGAACTTTAAAGATAGCTCCACCGAATGGGGAAGTAGTCCCAAAGACCTAGAACGCCCTACATTTGAAAAAATATTATCAGTAGCACCACCATCAATGTAAGGCTTATTTATAAAAGCCATTTTATTAAATAATAGGTAAATTATTAAATAATTTTTAAGATTGTATGAGTTCGCGTTCTAGTCTTGTAAAAGCAACCAAGAAAGTTTCTACATTATAGTTACTTGGGGGGCATATAACCCGAGATTGGAAAAATTAAGCTTGTTAAATCATTAAAATCCCTGGATACAACCAGGTCCAAAACTTAGAGGCTTGGAAATATTGATTATTCAATGGCTTTTTAAAAGCTTAAGTTTTCAATGAACCTAGCACGAACTAAGTTGAAATCATTTAAAATCCTGGACGCAACCATGTATGAAACTTGGAAAGTTGGGAACATTGTTTAATATCAAGGGCTTGTTAAAGCTCGAGTTATCAATAAACCTAACACGAACTAAGTTTAAATTATTAAAAACCTCAGATATAACCAGGTTCAAGACCTGATTCTTAACAAGTATGATACAAATCAGCACACAAAACTTGGATATAACCAAGCTTGATAAATTCTATCCCGATTTAAAAATCAATTCCTAAAAGCTTGAATGTACAAGTATAAGGATTCATAAACATGAGAGATAGTAAAGGAAAGATAAATGGATAAAAAATTTAGATGTATATTGAAATAAAGTAGGAAAATTATCCCGAGGAGAGAGCATTAATTTTTTCGAAATTTAATATTTTTTTAAAATTATGTTCGGGTTCGGGTGTAATCCGAACCCGTGTGCCCTTAATTTCAAAATCCGAACCCGACCCGAAGCATGTCGAGTTTGGACCGAATTTCACTCGAATTTGACAGGTTTTGCAAAAATTCGGGTTTTCGGGTTGCTGGTCAAGCGGGTTTTCGGGTTTTTTGGGTCAAATGTTCACACCTAATTAGGGGGCCAGGAGGGAAATAATTGAATTATTATGTGATTATATGCATGATTATATGAATTATGTGAGTTGTATTATAATATGAATGTATTTGCATGTTATGTGGGCCCGTTTCTTATCAGAAGGGTACTTTTGTAATTTTGACCTGTTGAAGGCATATTTGTATATATATATGTGTGTGTGTGTGTGTCTTTTATGAATGAGACCATATTATTATGTAGATATATTTGAGTTATTCGGCACAAGGCGGTCCTAGGGAGCAAGTTAGCAGTTTAGTCATAACGGGGTCAAAATACCTAGCTCGGGGTGAGCCTAAGGGTATTTTAGTAATTTAGTACATTACCGGGATTTATTGGGTAATGGGAAATTATTTGGTGATTATTTGAGGATATTGGAGTTAACAGGAAATTATGAGGCGTTAATTGAGATTAGTGGGAAATGTGGAAAATGACGATATTACCCTTGGGGGCATTAAGTGAGCAAGGATTGTGCAAGGGGCATTTTGGTCCTTTCCTTCCTAGTAGTGACTTAGTCATTGAGTTCCTTCAGAGGTAGGAAACAAGGAAAACACAAACTCAGTTCCCTCTCTCTTCTCTCTCTCGTTTTTCTTTTTCTCTCCCTTGGTTGTTGAGTTCTTTGAAATTTTTGGAGGTGAGCTTGGTTTGGTGATTGAAGGAGTTGAAGCTAAGGATTGAATTAAAAACAAATCAGGGGTCGTAATTCTTAGTTGAGGTAAGTTATAATCCCTATTTGTGTTGAATTTTGGTTTGGTGTTAGAGTGTTCTTGAGATTTTGAACTTGAGGTTTAAATTTTGTATTTGGTGGATAGTTTTTTAAGTTTGAGGATGGGTTTTGATGTTTATAATGTACTGATGATGTTTTGGGAGTCAATTATGGGTACGGTACTACTTTGGGGTGAATTTTGGGGGGAATTGGCTCAAAAAAGGTGTTTGAAAAACTAGGTTCGCAGAGTCGCGTCACGGCCCTCACAAACTCAGAGGCTAGGGTAGTTCCCTGAACTGCCATGGCGCTTGGTGGGCTGCGCTACGGCCCGTGTCCAGGAAAAATGAAGGTTGGGTTCTCTGAATTGAGGAGAGCCGTGACGCTTGTAAGGGGCATTGTTGCTCAAATTGGAGACTTTGGCCAAATTAGGTTTTGGATGGCGGGAACTCAAACCTAAGGGCTCGGGAATGATTCTACTACCCGATTTAGTAGAATTCGAGGTCCTAGAGACTAGGACTCGGTCCAAAAGCTTTATTTACTCAATAATGATGGATATTATTTACTCCAAACAATCCTAAAAACCCTAAACAACCAAACAAAAACAAATCAAGCCTCCAAATTATGTCTGTCTTGCTCGTATAGTTTTCAAAAAAAGAATACAACCATAATGATAATCTAGAATTTTGATCAAAATATTTCTTCAACTCACTCAAATCACAACAAATATATGCTCTCCTAATCATGATAAATAAATAACTTGCATTTGATTCCATTTAAACTTACCAAATTACTCACCACAAACCATCAAATCTTATTATCTCATATGCTTGCTTCACTTACTACTCTCCACTAATGTAGACAACACATGCCCAAGAATCAATAGGACTTTTATAGCTTATAACGATAGACTTAGGCATAGGTAGATGAAATGTCATTTAAGCTCAAAATTACCATAAGCACAAACCATACAAACCAAACTTGATATCCACATTACAACCCAAAGACAATCCCAATATATATTATTTTTCTTTTTCTTTCTTCTTAGATTGAGAAAATTCACACTTACATTTCATTTTCCTTCAAAATTACACTCCCCCAACTTGTTTTTTTCTTTCACTTTATGTTCAAAAGAGTGTAATCTACTTTCAATATTTGTTTTTTTTTAAGAATATTTCTCAATCTATTTTTTTTTTCAATTGATAACACCCAATCCAAAATACACACCATTACAAAACCAGTCCCCAATCATCATTCACTTATATGCTCATGGTAATTATTCATGGGAAAGAAACATTATAACATCTTTCAAGTAGGCTCAAAATAGGTGCACAACAAAGAATTTAACGTAAGGCTCAAAAAAGAAGGAAACTAGGGATTAAATTAATCAAGGTTGGCTTGAAAGGCTCAATCGTTCCAAAAATGGCCTAAATCACCTTCCTAAACACGCATTATCTAGGATTTCATCTCAAGTAGCAAGCAAGCAAGAGCTAAGCATAATCATCCATCTTTCCTTGAACCAAAATTTAGCAAGCATAAATATCATCAAATGCACAAAATTTATCTAAAAAATCATGATCAAGCTCTCATATATTTAAATGGACCCAAGCAACTCAAAGAAATATTCAACCAAGCACACATATTTGGTTGAATTTTTATGGCTTTCATTTCATCAAACTATATGAGCAATTCATTCATTCATTATCATCAGCTAATCATTATCAACTTGACTGATCAAACATTCTAAACACCCTAGACACAACACAACCTAAAAAAAACTACATAATAAAGAAAACAAAGACTATTACAGAAAACCTACGCAATATAAACGCAACAAAGCTCTTCCCCCAAACTTATGTAATACATTGTCCCCAATGTATAAATAAAAGAAAAGGAAAAGAAAACTTCCCTGTAATCCAATGCGTTGCTCCATTGTAGTGACATTCATTGCTATCCTCCTTAGGTTGCAAATATAAAATTATTCGTCAAGGCATCAATAAGTGGTTGACACCCATAATAAGCGTCATACAAGACAACTTGAAGGTTGTCATTGTAAATGCCTTCAAGCTTGGCTAGATTTGGAATTGATGAGCTCCAATGTTCAACTTGACTCTCTTTGGAAATATAAGCACGATGGATGCAAATGAATGATTCTAATGGAGGTGGAGATGGTGGTGGCCTATAAGGATCGTCATATGTGTACTCTTTCATTATCATTAGCTCACTATATTGAGGATCGAGTACTTGTTGCATGGAGTGTGGTGGTGGATTTAGCCTTTCTTCACTACTTTGCTTAAACAATTTATCCACATCTTGGGTAGAGATAGCATTCGACATTACTATTTTCTCTCCCTTTTCTTCCTTACTTTGGATTGAAGAGGACTCCATTTGATGTTCAAATTCTTCCATTGGTAGCTCCATCTCCTCACCATTCCCCAAATTGACCTCCTCACTTTGCTCTTTCCCTCTTGAATTTTCAAAATTCCTCAATGATGAATCTTGGCTTTGAATTAAGGCTTCATTTTTATCCGTATACTCCATCATCAATACCTCCAATGAACATGATTGAGCCGCTTGGTGAGGTTTCTCTTCTATAATTACTTCTTGAAAATTATCCAAATTTTCCTCATTTGGTCCTTGAGTGCAAGTGTTAAAGTTGGCTCCATATTGTTATAATTGCTCTCCCATCCTTTGTTGGTCACTGAACAATTCCAATACAACCGTTCATTGTATTTTGCCATGTCTTCCAACATCCAATAGGTTTCATCCATGGATAATTGGTAAAATTGATGGTACCATCTCCTCTTTCTACCCATTCTCTCGCTTCGACATTCAACCCATTGAGGAAGACCTCTAATTGACATTCTTTGGAAAAACCATGGTATGGGAACCTCATTAGCAAAACTTTGTATCTCCACCATGCCCTGTATAAAGGCTCCAAGTCGTGTTGAAAAAATTCACGAGGACTTGCATATGAGACATCTCAAGTTCCTCGCAAAACAAACAACAAACATAGAAAAAAAAAACATAAAAGGAAAAAGGAAAAAAAATAAAATAAATAAAATATACAAACCAAATTAGAATCAAGAATCAATTATATTTGATATTGATTAAATAGTCCCCGGCGACGGCGCCAAAAACTTGTTGCGAAATTTTAAAGATACGCAAGTGTTATCCCCAAAAAATGGAGATTGATGACGTGGCAATAAAGGTGACAAGTGGCAGTACATGGTCCGTAAAAGACACATTAATAAGTCAATAAATATATTGGCTCCTCAGAGTTGTGATAAAGTGATCTGGCTTAGAAGTGGCCCAGGACATCAATGAAGAGTTTTGACTGCTTGAGAGGTGTCATGACCGACCGGGTAAGTTTCATCCGACCAGGAGTGACTTTTCTGTCCAGCTCTTGCATGTCCTACCACTTGAATATGTCCAGCATGCATGTGTCCGACCAGCACTTGCATGTCCTACCATCATGCATATGTTCGACTAGCACTTGCATGTCCTACCAGTAAGTGCATGTCCTACCAGCAAGTGCATGACTGTCCAAGTAGAGATATGGCATGCTAGACCAGAGTGCCATGTTAGACGAGAGAAGTGCGTGTCCTACCAGCCAAGTGCGTGAATGTCTAGTAGAGGTGTGTTCGACCAGCTTGAAGGTGATATGGGTCGACCAGATAGAGGAGGACTAAGTCAAGATTCCCAGAAACGGCTTCAACAAGAACCGGTCTTGGCACACGCGGGAATCTCTCATTCTTCCCACAAATTTGGTGTTCTGTTAAATTTTGAATATTTTTGTAATTTATATATAATAAATATAATGAAATATCCCGATTCTAGGGGATATCAGATGTATGATCCTAAGCCTATAAATATATGGCTTATGGGATTAGAAGGGGGTCTGCTTCTTCTTTGAAGACTTTTGGGAAATTTTGGGTCTGAGTTTTCTAGAGAGAGAAAGTGCTTGTATCTGAAGAATTCTTGTATTCTTGTAATCTGTACTGAAGAAACTCAGTTGGCTCAGTTCATCTGATCTTGAGTACAGATCTATAATCAAATCTCTAAGTTGATTAGGCTATTACCAACATATTGGGGCTGAACCACTATAAAATCTTGTGTGTTATTTACTTTCTTTATTAAACCGTCTGTGTCGTTTGAATTCTCTTGAAGGTTTGTCGTTTTTGATGTTCTCACGTCGTTGGCCAAAAACGCGGTCAACATTTTGGTGCTTTCATTGAGAGCCTGAAGAGAAATACAGACGATCCCTGAAGTGTAATGGCGCCTAAGAACACCAATGAGGCCTCCAAGAAGACAAGCTCCTCTAAAGAGCCTTCTAGATCAGAAGGTCCTAGCCCACAAGACCATGAGAATGAGCCTAGGGTCATGCTCGAGGACGTGACTCCAGAAGTTGAAGAGCTCCAAGAAGCCATGAGCGCCTTCCAGGAGGAGATGGCACAACTCCACGCCAGACAGAAGGCATTCGCTGAAGAGATGGCCAGGCAGAAAGCCGCGTTAGAGCAGCAAAGGCGCGATATGGAGGCCAGAAGCGAGGAGCTCAAACAACAACAGGAGGAGGTCAACCAGAGACATCGTGAAGCAGCACTTTCTTTAGAGGCAGCTACCCAGTTGGCTGAAGCCAATGCCCAAGCTACAACACGAGGAGCAGCCACCCCAGGAGCAAGGACCACAGAAGCTGGTCGTAAGAACAATGATAGACCAAGGAGGGGTGGTAATAACCCACCTGGTCATGAGGAAGATGGAGTCCGATTGCACACTGCCTCAACACAAAGGGAGCACTCTAGAACCCCCTCCAGAAGCCACCGATCAGAAACTTCAAAATTAGGAAGTCACCGATTGGATAGTAAGAAGACTCCATCTGGGCAAGAGCAAAATAGAGCTCCTCGAGATAAGAGGACTTCACAGTACAAAGATGGTCATGGTCGTGATGAGGCTGATAGTCATCCCATCGACCAGTCAAAGGGAAAGGAGGGCCACAACCCACAAGGAGGAGAAAACTGCCTACAGCGCGCCAAGAAGCCCCCACTGCACCCCGACCAGCAGCGTAGCAGGAGAAAGGAAGTCTTGTGTAGTAAGCCTTCTGGGAAATCGAAGAGTACGGTGTTCGATCGGGTAGGAGAGCATGCTTCTTAGAAGGATCTAAGGGATGTTATCACCAACAAGAGGAGGACCGTCCCGGTTGAAGGGCAAAATCTGGACCGCCCTGCCGGTCAAGTAGAAATACTTGACGGTGGCGCGCCAGATGGTAATGCCCGACCAGGCGGTCAAGACCTTGGAATCTCATCAGTTGCACCAGCCATCCAAGCCCAGCTTGACATGCTAGCAGCTGCAGTGCAAGGTTTGTTGAAATGACCTTCCGAGATAGATGCGATAGACCACCGGAGTGGCAGCCCATTTTGTGCTCGAATTAGAGCAGCCCAGCCACCAGCAAAGTACAAAGCACTGGTACTGCCAATTTATACAGAAAAGGCAGATCCCATCAGACATGTTGGGAAGTTTGAGGACTAGATGGAACTTCTCAGAGTAAGTGATGACTATCGGTGTAGAGTCTTCCCCACCACCTTGATGGATACTGCCCAGGAATGGTATTAGAAGTTTAAGCCAAACTCCATTACCTCTTGGGAGGCATTCAGGAAGGAGTTTTGTAGACAATTCAGCACTGCCCGGACTCCACCAGTTTATGCCAACCACTTGGCAGATATCAAACAAGGAAAATATGAGTCTCTAAAGAACTATATACAGAGATTCATGAGAGAAGCCAATAGAGCAACTGCTGTAGGAGACAAGGGGAAGATGGTTGCCATATCCGCTGGGATAACTTATCGGAGTCCTCTATGGGACAGTATACATAGAAATCCAATTTCAACACTTCAACAATTTCTTGACCGGGCAGACAAATATATGAAATTGGATGATGCAATAGAGAAAGGGGAGAATGGCATAAACAATCCGGGCAGATCAACTGACTCTCCTAGTGATGGTGGAAAGAAACGTGGAAATAATGGGTCTGACCACCATGAGGAAAAGAAAGCAAAGTTGGATTCAAGTGAAAAGCCAACCAAGTATGAGCCTCAATTCACTAACTACACCACTTTCTCAACCAGTCGAGCAGAGATATATCTTGCTAGTCATGAAGAGGTTCCCTACAAGAAGCCTCCACCCATCAGGAGAGAGATGAGGAAGAGAGACATGAACAAGTTTTGTCATTTCCATGAAGATTATGGTCGCGACACGAATGAATGCAACCACCTCAAGGACGAGATAGAATTTCTTCTCCGGTCGGGCAAGTTGAGGAGGTACCGGTCAGAGACACCCCAAGGAGAAGGAGGTAGCAGCAACTCTGGTCTCAAGCGACAAAGATCTCCACCCTTGCAACCTGGACCTGTGGACTTTACCTTAGACACTATATGTGGAGGTCCACACTTGGATGAGGAGAGCAACGAAGCAAAAGGAGAAGTATGCTGAGCAGGAGTGCTAGGATCAGGAACCAGTGGAGTGGCGAGCACCAAAGGATATATTATTTTTAAATACCGCTTTCAGAGTGGTAGCTTGATTTCGAGTTGTTAGACTTGTTATTTAAGTTTGGTGTATGAGCTGGTTATTTGCTAACCAGTCATTTTATTTTTGAACAATTTTTGTTGTTTAAGACTCATTATTAGACATGTTTTGTCCATTTTAATTTACGAGTAATAAAAGAGACTACGCGCAGCGTGGTCGATTCTTGCTACAAATATGCATGTGTGTTAGTTATCCGAGCAGTGTTCAACTGGTCGGTAAAATTGGACAGTGTTCAACTGGTCGATACGTTCAAGCAGTGTTCAACTGCTCGAATGTTTTCCATATATTCTATGTGTTTCACGAGTAGTTAACTGCTCGAACAGATTCTGTCAAGTAGCAAGTGATTGAGGATCCTTCAACCCTCAATCACCTGGGGGGTACATGGGGTATACTGGTATATAATTTAACACAGGCAATAAGAGCGTGAGTTAATATATCTGTTTTAGGCTGACTTGTAAATTTTCGAAGTCCAAAAAGGCCATTAAGCTAACTTGTTTGACAAAGCTTAAGTAACTTGGAATTTTTAAAATTTCAAGTTAGGAGCAGATATTCGTGTGACAATAAACATTATGCTCATAAAATGTTAGAGCAATAAGAGTGTGAGAAAGTATACTTAGCATGGACTTATGAAATGTCTAGAATTTCTAAGTTAGAAAACTAAGTACTCATGCGAAAATATAAGGCATACACCAGAGTGACTTTACTATTCACAAAAAACTTATAACTTTTTAAGTCTAGAGGAGACTTAGAATGTTTTAAGTTAGAAAAGAAAAGTAAAGTATAAATGCCAACAGCTCGGTCGTACGAGACAAATATCAAAGCTGCTAAGCAACAATTGTCTTCACAACAAAAGAGAGTAAACTACTGGCAAGGTACAAAGTCTAGCTGATCAGGTGCAACGTTTTCTTGGTCGGGAGAGATACAACTTCCCTGGTCAGCTGAGCATGTACCACTAGTCGAGTAAGAAACTCTATTGCTAAGCATGTATCACTGATCAACTTCCCTGAAGTGAATCAAACAAATGCATGCAAAGTAAATACTACATAGTGAAAAGTTGTCTTTGAGAGGAGAAGTCAAGTTTTCACCAAGATTGATTGAGAGAAATCAATCTCTCAAAATAATTATGGGAGATTCGAACAAGGTGTTTTGATGGTGTTCGGAGGGATAAGGCATGCTTAAATGGCTATGCCATGTGCCCAAGAAAATGCCTAAGAGTACCTAAGGGTGCTTAAAGTATTTGAAAAATGTGGTGTTCGAGCATACCTTGAGATGACCGATCGGATGCATGTTGGTCCGAGGAGCATCTCGCCTATGTCCAAGGATCTAGGCCCAGAAATTTGGTGCCTAAGGTGCTACATCCGAGCAGGAGGAGTTACATCCGAGCGGCAGGAGGAGTTACATCCGAGCGGCTATGCCAGTCTGAGGAGCTGCTGCCGCACCTGTGTCCGAGAGATGCGTCTGAGGAGCCCAACGCCAACACCCTTGTACGTTCGGTCGGACATCTAGTGTCTGAGTAGTCTTGTGTCCGAGGAGCCAAGATGTGTATAACATCCGAGCGGTGTGTCTAGTGCCTCTGGTATTCGGTGCCTAAGGTGCTGCATCCGAGGAGGAGATACACGCCTGAGTGATTTAAGAGAGGCGTCCAAGCAAGCCCATCCAAGGAGCCCAACGCCAACACCCTTGTATGTCTGGTCGAACATCTAGTGTCCGAGTAGTCTTGTATCCGAGGAGCCAAGATGTGCCTAGCATCCGAGCGGTCATTGTCCGAGGAGATGCGTCCAAGCAGCTGCGTCCGAGTAGATGGCCCTTGCCCGAGGAGATGCGTGCCTTGCGTCCGAGGAGTGACGAAGGCTTGGTCCGAGCGAACCATGCTTGGCATGGTGCCTAGCCGTGTATGTCCAAGCCGAGCATATTCGAGGAGCCTAATGCATGGGTACGGTCGGACAGTCTTGTTCGAGGGCCCTAGCCCTAACATCCGATCGGATCACATTGTTAAAAAAAAAAAAAAATCGAGGATACTCAACAACCTGTCTCTATACCATGATGATTTTGCAAAATAGACAAAGGGAGAATTGAGAGAGAATCAAAAGGGAGCCTATGTTTTCATTATATCAAGAAATAGAATTTGAAGAAATCACAAGACAAGTTCTGTCGTGGGAATTTACGTGAAAGTTATCAACCGGATGGGAGCTTTTGAATGACCTCAAGAATATTTTGCTAGAAGAAAAGTTTATCATACGAGAAAAATCGTATAATATACTTGGGGGGAAAATGTTATCCCCAAAAAATGGAGATCGATGACATGGCAATAAAGGTGACAAGTGGTAGTACATGGTCCGTAAAAGACACATTAATAAGTCAATAAATATATTGGCTCCTCAGAGTTGTGATAAAGTGATCTGGCTTAGAAGTGGCCTAGTACATCAATGAAGAGTTTTGACTGCTTGAGAGGTGTCATGACCGACCAGGTAAGTTGCATCCGACCAGGAGTGACTTTGCTATCCAGCACTTGCATGTCCTACCACTTGAATATGTCCAGCATGCATGTGTCTGACCAGCACTTGCATGTCCTACCACTTGAATATGTCCAACATGCATGTGTCCGACCAGCACTTGCATGTCCTACCAGCATGCATATGTCCTACCAGCAAGTGCATGTCCTACCAGCAAGTGCATGACTGTCCAAGTAGAGTTATGGCATGCTAGACCAGAGTGCCATGTTAGACGAGAGAAGTGCGTGTCCTACCAGCCAAGTGCGTGAATGTCCAGTAGAGGTGTGTTCGACCAGCTTGGAGATATGGGTCGACCAGATAGAGGAGGACTAAGTCATGATTCCCATAAACGGCTTCAACAAGAACCGGTCTTGGCACACGCGGGAATCTCTCATTCTTCCCACAAATTTGGTGTTCTGTTAAATTTTGAATATTTTTGTAATTTATATATAATAAATATAATGAAATATCCCGATTCTAGGGGATATCAGATGTATGATCCTAAGCCTATAAATATATGGCTTATGGGATTAGAAGGGGGTCTGCTTCTTCTTTGAAGACTTTTGGGAAATTTTGGGTCTAAGTTTTCTAGAGAGAGAAAGTGCTTGTATATGGAGAATTCTTGTATTCTTGTAATCTGTACTGAAGAAACTCAGTTGGCTCAGTTCATCTGATCTTGAGTACAGACATATAATCAATTCTCTAAGTGGATTAGGCTATTACCAACATATTGGGGCTGAACCACTATAAAATCTTGTGTGTTATTTACTTTCTTTATTAAACCGTCTGTGTCGTTTGAATTCTCTTGAAGGTTTGTCGTTTTTGACGTTCTCACGTCGTTGGCCAAAAACGCGGTCAACAGCAAGTATACGTAGTCGTGTCAAGTAATAAATTTCGTAAGAACAGATATCGTCCCACAGAGACTATCTCCTACCACTAATTGATTTTTGAATTCTATTTGGTTAATCAAAATTTAAATGAACAATTAACTATGAACCAAAATTAAAGAATTAGAACCAAAACAATAAATTACCACTTAAAAATCAATAATAAAAACAACCTAGGAATTAATTTCATCAATTGTTCATTCTATTAATTTTAATAATCAAATCTAAATCTCTTCTTTCTATTCTAATAGCAGGTTAATTTATTCAATTCCTATTCTTTTTCAAGACATAAGATCTTAATCTATATGCAAGTTTTCTATATTTCTGTGATAAACTTAAACATATAAAAGGCATTAAACATGAAAACCTAATTGCTACACTAGTCATAAAGGTACTTTCGTCCAATATGCACCCTATGTCTATATGATGATAGCATATTCAATTCTCATCTTTCGAATTTTGAATCAAAACTATTAAATCAAGCAAATAGTGATCAAGTATTTACTAGCATTAAACACACATCATATAGATTAGATAGAAAAGAAAGATCAATAGAAAATCATAATAAAATTAAATAGAAATCCCAGTGACTATATTAATTCCTAGATAAAAGAAATTAGTTCATAAATGCCATGATGAAAATAAATCGCAAATAATTGTTCATAAAATTAACCTAAAGAATTCAGATGAAAAAGAAAACTAATTACAGCAGCCTCTTTTTATCTAGGGTTTATAAAACTTCCAGTCCTCTCAAAATCGCATAATAATGTCCCTTAAATAGCCCTCCAATGTTCCTAAGTGAATAGACCAAATTGCCCTTCAAAAAGTGGTTTAAAATCTGAAAAATACGTAACCAGCGCTGTAGCGCTATTTACAGTGCCAAAATGCTTCAAAATCTGGTGCACTAGTGCTGTAGCACTCTTATTATGGCGCTGTAGTGCTAAAGTCAGAATAGAACGAAACTCGTTTCGAACAGCCTGCAGCGTCGACTCATCATATTTCGATCATAACTCATTCGATATAACTCCGAATTGTATGATTAAAAAAGATATGGAAAGCTAAGAGAAATATCTACAACTTATATTTCTAGAAGTATTTCCAGAAAGTGAATAAATCATGGTAAAAATGCGGCTTAAAGTCTCATACTTGCGTTATAGAGCATAAACGACGTGTGTTGAGCATCTTCAATGTAGTATTTTCCACACATAATGTCTTGAAACTCCACAATCAACAAAAAATCCATCTTATTTATCATATTTAACATGTTTCTTTTCATTTCACTCCATATTATGCAATTGACCATAAAAACCTGAAACTAGAAGAAAACAAGCATAAATCTGCTCTAAACAATTCTGAATAACTAAAAACACAACCTAAAACGATCTCTAAAACAAACCTAAAATGACCCTAACACTAGGGTACCGCTAGGACTCGGGACAGGATCGTGCTCAGGATTTGTTGTTAATTAGCTTGTGCTTTAACCAGAGGTAAAAATACTACACCAAATACATGATATATGGGATTAGGACTTGGCCCAATTGTTAAATATAGTTATGTACGCCCTGATTTTCCCACAGGCTGATTAGCGAGCTGAGATACGGCCTAATCATGACTACCACGTGGACATCCCCAAGACCGAAGCTGCCATTTTAAGGTCCTACATCCTTAGCTCAAGGTAACCTAAGGGTTTGCCAAGATTGCTCAAGGACTGGGTCTGGACTCCGAAGGCAGCAGGTCGAGGTAAGCATCCAGTTCGTGGTACGAGCTGGAGTTGGAAGCTGAGACCTTTTATAAAGTCAATCACACAAGGTAAATGTGCATATATCAGACATCACGTGTCTGATATACCCCTGACTTCTCGGACACGCAGCAGGAACGTGCGTATTCAGACACCCACGACTGGTTTGGGCCGTGCGGCCCATTATCTCCTTACCTAGTGATTTGACCACACTTATGTGTCAGGTTTAGGAATTAATCATGAATGTCACAGAGTTGACATGATAGGTAAGAAGGTCACGGGATGACCTTCTTACCAACTCCCAGGTGCCTTCTCATATAAATATGGAGACCTTGGGAGTTAATAGAGGTTGGATTCTCGATTGTAAGAAATACCCTGTAATCAAATACCTAGTATATAGCAATAATACTGACTAGTGGAGTAGAATGATTTTAACCTTTGAACCACTTAAAAAACGTATTTTGAGTCACAATTTCATTTTCTAAGATCATTTATCTGTTTCGGTTCAACCAAAGCACTAATCCCCTTTCTCTTCTTTTCTTAATTACCTGTTGGCGAAGAACCGTGTCAACAGTTTGGTGCTTTCATTGAGAGCAAGTTCGATTAGTGCTGTCGCAATCCAACTATGGTGACTACCCGATCCAGACACGGTAACGAGATGGAACAGCATGATGGGCAGGAGGCTCATCATACTGCCATCCCAGGTGAACAAATTCCTGAAGTCCAACAGCGGCCTGGCAAGTAGCCGGCGGGCCAAGATGATACTGGAAGTTCGGCGCCCCGGCCACCTAATCCGAACCCATGTTATTACACTGCGGTGGAGATGGAGAATGCTTAGCTGAGGAGCCAGCTAGCAATAGCTAGCCAGTAGATCAAGGATGTGCTGGCTCGACTACCCCCTCTCACAACCGACGCTAACGTCGGAGAGAGGTAGGGCGAGGCTCCTAAGTCTCGCCGGGGTAATCGGTCCAGGCATAGCCGCTCGGACAGACTTCCGATAGCCAACTCCACTCCCTCGTCGCACCGACGAGAGGCAGACTTCAGAGGAATGCCTAGAGCCGAACAACAGCAGTACAACCGTTCGGTCAGGACATCAACTCCTAGCTCCCAACCAGCCTCGAGCACGCCCAGGAGAGCTCGGGAAAATTCCAGAAGGAGGTCCGGGGAGGGCTCACAGCGTCAGCCCTTCCCCAACAGCTGTCCTACCCCTCATCCAGATCGCCAGGCGCAGGACCCGCAGGTTGGCAGGGCCGAGAGGCCCCCACCTAACCTCATCCGTCCTGACGAAACTAGGATTGCCTCTCCGGTCAGGCATCCTCCATCTCCGATCAGATATCCATCTCCTTCTCGGCCCGTCCGAGATATTCCGGCCTATGGAAGTAGTAGGAGAGGCCCGCCATCAGCCGGACCTCCCCCACATAGCAGGGCGCCGAGGGAAAGCCCAGATCCTCACCACCAAAGGCGGACTCCAAGTCTCTCTAACAGGAGCTACTGGACTGGCAGTCGCCGGAGTGACCTCTCTGGCGAAGACCTGCACCAGCGCCTGAGCTCGGCACAAAGTCCACAAGCCACTCAAGGGGGCGACCTGCGAGATCGCCTTAACTCTCATAGAGGGGAGCCAGCAAGAGGAGACAGCCGTGCTCGCTCAGGGGGGGCCCTGTTCGAAGTACGTAACGGCGGGAATGCCCCAAATAACCTATCTCAAGATAGGAGGGGCAATAACCCACCAAATATGTACAATGGATCCGGAGCTGTTGAACAGCCCCGGAATAACCAAGGACACAAGGACCAAACCCTCGAGCGCCTGGCCCAGATGGAGGAGCTGATGAGGAAACTCCTATCAGAAAAAGAAAAAGATGAATATGATTCAGGGGACGAGATGGAGCTCTTCGCCCTCAGCATAGCAGTAACGAATTACCCACATGGTTTCCGTATGCCACACCTGTCTAAGTTCAATGGAGACGGAGACCCGTCAGATCACCTAGGGATGTTTAACACCCTGATGATGGCCCACAACATTGGCCCCGAGCTGAGATGCTTGATATTCCCTTCCACACTGACTGGACCGGCCAGGCAGTGGTTCAAGCAAGGCAAAAGACAGTCAATCAGCTCCTGGAAAACTTTCTCGGCTGACTTCAAAAGGGCATTCCGAGCCTCCCAGGCTGCCCGCGTCCAAGCCGACTCTCTGGCTAACGTGAGGCAGCAGCCCGGCGAAACTCTGAAGGCCTACCTGAGCAGATTTGTGAACGTCGCTGCTCGGGCCAGAGACACGGATGATAGCTCCAAGCTCATGGCCATGAGAACTGGAATCCTCATCGGAGGGGATCTCTGGCAAGATATACAAAGAAAGGGAGTCAGCTCGGTTAACGAGTTCCTCAACAGGGCCAAGGAATGGATCAACTTGGAGGAAGCCGAAGCCTCAGCTGCAGGAACTAGCCAGGTCCCTAATCAGCCCGCTGGAGTGGGGACGGAGGTCATGGCAGCGACCCAAAACGTCACACAGAACAACCAGCTCGATGGAGGCAAAAGAAAGGGGAATGGTGAAGGCAGCCAGCACGGCCAAAAGAAGAATAAGTCCGTAGACAAGTTCAAGCACGTCTCCGCGACTTATATAGAGCTCACCCAGTCTAGGGAGAATATCTTCCTAGCTAACTCTACTCGCCTCCCCTAGAAGAGGCCGGAGCCATTGAAGCACCAGAAGGGGAAGAGAGACACCTCCAAGTTTTCCCGTTTTCACAACGATGTTGGCCACAATACTGATGATTGTAGGCATCTGAAAGATGAGATCGAGACTCTCATCTGAGCCGACCCCTTGGCTCAGTATGCGCGGAACAGGGTTCCAGCAAGTCGACCTGCTCCGGAAGTCCCGGCCAGTCAGCCCGGGTCTCGGATAGATCAGGACGTCCCCCCTCCCGTGGTAGGAGGGGAGATATCCACCATCTCTGGAGGTCCACATGTGGCTGGCATGAGCAAGGGTGCCCAGAAGAGGTACGTGAACGAACTTAAGGCGCACAATGGAGAAGAGTTCGTTCCGGAGTAGCGCCTGCCAAAGCAACAACGATTGGAGAAGCAACCGATCATTTTTACAGAAGATGATGCGGGCCATGTCCAGTTCCCGCACAATGACCCTCTGGTCGTAGCAGTTCAGCTCGCTAATCGGAGGGTTAGAAGGGTGCTGATCGAAAATGGGAGCTTGGTGAACATCCTATTCCGGTCCACTTTAGAAAAGATGGGTTTGACTGTCGCCGAGCTGAAGGCGACTTCCATGATGCTGTATGGTTTTTCGGGAGAAGGATCGGCGGCCATAGGGACGATCGAGCTGGTGATCACCCTGGGAGAAGGACCTCGAACAGTCTCAAAACTCCTCGAGTTCGTGGTCATCGACTGCTCCGCTGCATACAACGCAATTTTGGGACGACCTACGCTCATAGCTTTTGAGGCTGTCACTTCCATCTGCCACCTCGCGATGAAATTCCCTACTTCCACGGGAATATGCATTGTCCATGGCGATCAGCTCACTGCCAGGGAATGCTATAGCATTTCCATGAAGGGAGAATCGAAACCCGGGCAGCTGGCAATGGCCATCCAAAGTGGTAAAGAGGAATCTCGGGACCCCTTGGCTGGTCCTGAGATTGAAAAACCTCAAAGCGCCGAAGGGGAAAATGTCATCTTAAGTGAGGATATTGACCCCCGAATAGGCGAGGACAGATCCGAGCTCCAAGCAATTGAGGAGCTTGAGGAAGTAAACATTGATCCGCAGAACCCATCACGGATGGTCAAGCTCGGAAAAATCCTCTGCAGCGAGAGGAAGGCGGAGCTGATCAGATTTCTGTGGGATAACCTAGATGTGTTTGCATGGTCACATGAGGACTTGATTGGGATTAGCCCGAGTGTCATCATGCACACACTTCATCTGGATAAAAGCGTTCCTGCGAAGTCCTAGAAGCAGAGACGCCTAGGAACAACCCGGGCTGAAGCCTTAGAGGAAGAAGTAGCCCGGCTCAAAAAATGCGGCTTTATCTGTGAAGCCAAGTTTCCAATCTGGGTCGCCAACCCCGTGCTGGTCCTGAAGCCCAATGGGAAATGGCGGACCTGCATCGACTTCTTCGACCTGAATAAAGCATGCCCCAAGGATTGTTTTCCATTGCCAAGGATTGACCAGTTGATGGATGCCACGGCGGGGCACGAGCTCATGTCCTTTATGGACGCGTACTCAGGCTACAATCAGATCGCCATGAATCCGACGGACCAGGAGCACACCAGTTTCATGACCCCGACTAACGTTTATTGTTACAAGGTCATGCCCTTCGGGTTGAAGAACGCCGGAGCTACGTATCAAAGGTTGGTGAATAGAATGTTTGCAGACCAGATCGGAAAAAACATGGAAGTGTACGTTGATGACATGCTAGTCAAGTCAAAGACTGCCGATAACCATGTTTCCGACCTGGAGAAATGCTTCAAGATACTACGGGAGTATGGCATGAGGCTAAATCCACAGAAGTGCACTTTTGGAGTCGCATCGGGAAAATTCCTGGGTTTCATCGTCAATACCCGGGGAATCGAGGCGAACCCCGACAAGATCAGATCGTTGCTCGAGCTTCCCTCACCCAGGTCGCGAAAATATGTCCAAGGCCTAACAAGAAGAGTGGCAGCCCTCAATCGGTTTATTTCCAAGTCCACCGATAAGTGTTTGCCGTTCTACAACCTGCTCCTAGGAAATAAGAAGTTTGAGTGGACAGAAGAGTGCGAAAGCGCTTTCCTCGACCTGAAAGCACATTTGGCCGAGCCACCCATACTATCCAAACCAAAAGCAAGAGGGCCTCTTTTTCTCTACCTGGCTGTCACGGAGGATGCAGCCAGTGCCGTATTGGTCCGGAAAGAAGACCGGATTCAAAAGCCAATCTACTACATCAGCAAGAGACTTCTCGGAGCTGAATCTCGGTACCCGTTGATGGAGAAATTAGCATTCTACCTAATCACGGCCTCGCGAAAGCTCAGGCCGTACTTCCAGTCCCACTCAATACACGTCATGACCGATCAGCCTTTAAGGCAGGTTTTGCAAAAACCTGAAGCATCGGGACGCTTGTTAAAGTGGGCAATCGAACTCAGCCAGTTTGAGATTCTGTACACTCCGCGAACTTCTATAAAGAGTCAGGCCCTGGCCGATTTTGTAGCCGAGTGCACAGGATTCCGGGAGGATCCTGTAGAAAACTCACCCCAGGTCGCCTCGGCCCAGGCATCGTGGAGGTTATTCGTGGATGGTTCATCCAAAGAGAACGGCTCTGGAGCTGGAATCATTTTGATATCCCCTGAAGGACATAGATTCCACTCGGCGCTGAGGTTCGGATTCAAGGCCTCCAACAACAAGGCCGAGTACGAAGCTTTGCTGGCCGGGCTGAGGATAGCCCAGGATCTGAAGGCGAGCTCCATCCAGTGCTTCAGTGACTCCCAGCTCGTGGTAAACCAGGTTCTGGGCGAATATCAAGCATGGGGACCCAAGATGGCTGCCTACCTAGCAAAGGTAAAAGTTGAGCTGTCCGCATTCGGGCGAGGCTCGATCGAGCAGATACCTCGGGAATAGAACACTAACGCAGATGCTCTCGCCAAGCTCGCCACCTCTGGTGAGACGGAAACCTTGGGGTTAGTGCCGGTAGAATTCTTGGAGAAACCAAGTATAGAGGAAGCTAGGACGGAGGTCGAGATGATCGACGCCAGGCCGACCTGGTTGACTCCCCTCCTTGAGTATCTCGTCGAGGGAAAGCTACCTGAAGGGCGTAATGATGCGCGATGAGTTCTGTATCGAGCTCCCAGGTACACTATAGTAGATGGGGTGTTATACCGACATGGGCACTCCCTACCTCTCCTACGATGTTTTCTTCCAGGCGAAGCACAGGCCATCCTGCAGGAAGTGCATGAGGGTTTTTGCGGAGATCACACTGGGGGGCAAAGCTTGGCCTTAAAGGTCCTGAGGTAAGGTTATTACTGGCCAACTCTGTCCAAAGACTCAATCTCGTACGTGAAGAAGTGCGACAAGTGCCAGCGATTTTCCACCGTTGCCCGAGCTCCCCAAGTCGAGCTGAAGATGATCTCTTCCCTATGGTCGTTTGCCGTTTGGGGAATCGACTTAGTTGGCGCCCTCCCTACTGGAAAAGGCGGGGTCTGTTATGCCGTGGTAGCCATCGACTACTTTACGAAGTGGGCTGAGGCAGAACCTTTGGCAACAATAACTTCCAAAAAAGTCCTTGACTTCGTGGTTAAGAACATTATCTGCCGATTCAGGCTGCCCAAGAAGATCATTTCAGACAATGGAACTCAGTTCGACAGCGACCTGTTCACCGAATTTTGTGAAAGGTACAGAATTGTGAAAAGTTTCTCCTCCGTGGCCTATCCTCAAGCGAACGGCCAGGTCGAGGCTGTCAACAAGACTCTCAAGGCGAGCCTCAAGAAGAGACTAGATGAAGCGAAGGGGGTCTGGCCGGAGCAGCTCCCCCAGGTTCTCTGGGCATACCGGACCTCGCATCGAACTCCTACGGGTCATACTCCTTTCTCCCTAACCTTTGGGAGTGAAGCAGTCCTCCCCGTAGAAATTAAGGTGCTTTCGCATAGGGTCCAACCATACGACCAGGATCGGAACCACGAGCTACTTCGCACTTCTTTAGACTTGGTTGATGAAAGACGAGAAGATTTGCAGCTCCAGCTCGCACATTATCTGCAGAAGATCTCTCGCTATTTCAACTCAAAAGACAAAAATCGCGCCTTTAACGTTGGCGACCTGGTCCTCAGGAGAGTGTTCTTGGCTGGTAAGGACCCCAAAGATGGAGTCTTGGGACCGAACTGGGAAGGACCATATCAAGTCATCGAGGTTATTAAGGAGGGAACTTATAAGTTAGCTCGTCTTGATGGAGGGGTAGTCCCACAGACTTGGAACGCCATCCATTTGAAGAGATATTATCAATGATTCACTTGTAAGGCCTAAAAGGCCATTTTTTATGTATTAAGCAATGAGAATCAACTTGTTGTTTATATTTGTACATGTTTTCAAGTGTAATCTAAAGTAACCACGAAAGACCCTTTCCCAGTTACTTGGGGGGCATATGGTACCTGGATATAACCAGGTTGCCTTAATGACTTAGAAGTTGATTCATATCGATTGATCGTTGTTTTTCTTAAAATACGCGAGATATTGGTAAGGATTAACGCGAACTAAGTCCTATCCTGGATATAACCAGGTCACAAAACTTAGAAGTTGATTCATATCGATTGATCGTTGCTCTTCCTAAAGAGCTCGAGATATTGATAAAAATTGACACAAACTAAGTTTTCAAATTAAGTTCCTGGATATAACCAGGTCATAAAACTTAGAAGTTGATTCATATCGATTGATCGTTGCTCTTCCTAAAGAGCTCGAGATATTGATAAAAATTGACACGAACTAAGTTTTCAAATTAAGTTCCTGGATATAACCAGGTCATAAAACTTAGAAGTTAATTCATATCGATTGATCTTTGCTCTTCCTAAAGAGCTCGAGATATTGATAAAAATTGACACGAACTAAGTTTTCAAATTAAGTTCCTGGATATAACCAGGTCATAAAACTTAGAAGTTGATTCATATCGATTGATCATTGCTCTTCCTAAAGAGCTCGAGATATTGATAAAAATTGACACGAACTAAGTTTTCAAATTAAGTTCCTGGATATAACCAGGTCATAAAACTTAGAAGTTAATTCATATCGATTGATCGTTGCTCTTCCTAAAGAGCTCGAGATATTGATAAAAATTGACACGAACTAAGTTTTCAAATTAAGTTCCTGGATATAACCAGGTCGTAAAACTTAGAAGTTGATTCATATTGATTGATCATTGTTCTTCCTAAAGAGCTCGAGATATTGATAAAAATTGACACGAACTAAGTTTTCAAATTAAGTTCCTGGATATAACCAGGTCATAAAACTTAGAAGTTAATTCATATCGATTGATCGTTGCTCTTCCTAAAGAGCGCGAGATATTGATAAAAATTGACACGAACTAAGTTTTCAAATTAAGTTCCTGGATATAACCAGGTCATAAAACTTAGAAGTTAATTTAAATCTATTGATCGTTGTTCTTCCTAAAGAGCTCGAGATATTGATAAAGATTAACGCGAACTAAGTTTTTCAAAATAGTAACTGTACGCCCTGATTTTCCCACAGGCTGATTAACAAGCTGAGCTGCGGCCTAATCATGATTATCTCGTGGACATCCACAAGACCGGAGCTTCCATCATTAGGTCGTACCTCCTTAGCTCGAGGAAACCCAAGGGTTCGCCAAGATTGCCCAAGACTTAAGCCTGGACTCTGAAGGCCGAGGGTCGAGTTAAGTATCTAGCTCGTGATACGAGCTGAATATGGAGGCTATGACCCTTTGTAAAGTAAACACACGCAAGGTAAACATGCATATATCAGACATCACGTGTTTGATATGCCCCTAACTTCTCGGACACGCAGCAGGAACGTGCGTATTCAGACACCCACGACTGGGTTGAGCCGTGCGGCCCATTATCTCCTTACCTATCGATTTGACCACACCTATGTGTCAGGTTTAGGAATTAATCATGAATGTCACAGAGTTGATATGATAGGTAAGAAGGTCACGGGATGACCTTCTTACCAACTCCCAGGTGCCTTCTCCTATAAATATGGAGACCCTAAGAGTTGATAGGGGTTGGATTATCTCTTGTAAGAAATATCCTGTAATCATATACCCAGAATAGAGCAATAATATTGACTAGTGGAGTAGAAGGATTTTAACCTTTGAACCACTTAAAAACCGTGTCTTGAGTCACCTTTCCATTTTCCTAAGATCATATATCTGTTTCGGTTCATTATTAGCACTAATCCCTTTCTCTTCCTTTCTTAAATTACCTGTTGGCGAAGAACCGCGTCAACAGTAACTAAAATGCGTAGAGGCAAAGGGCAGTAAATCAATTAAAAATAAAATTGATAGTTAAATTGTCTCGAGGTGTAAGCATCTCATGCAGAAGTTACACAGAAAAATTTAAAAATATTCAAGAAAAGGGCACAAAGAGGAAGGCCCTAAGCTCCGCCAGTTGGCCCCTTGGAGGTCGCCGTCTCGCCCTGCTCAGCTGCGCCAGAGCATTTCCCAGCCTCGGAGGGTGCTTCTTTATTGAGGCGAGCTTTGAACTTCTCCAGCAAGGGCTCACAGACGGCCGCTGCCAGGAAGGAGAAGTCGGCGTCCTGGTTATAGGCCCAGCAATGGTAGAACATGTCTTCCATGGCGGCGTCTGAAGTTGCCCGCTCGGCCACCAGGGTGGCCTTGGCCTCCGCCTTCGCGGTATCTAGGTCTGCCCGCGTGGTGGCGAGGGAGGTCTCGAGCTCTTGAAGCTTAGGGCGAGTCTTTTTCAGCTCGGCCTGCGTGGCCGCCAGAGCGTCCGTGGCCGCCTGCAAGGAGGTCTGGTGGCTGGCCACCACCGCCTGGTGCTCGCTCCTCATCTCCTCGAGCTGAGCCTTGGTTCTGGCGATGCTCCGGTGAAGGGCAATGGCGCCCTGCAAAAACGGAGAGACGCATGCCTTAGAAAAAAAAAAGAAGAGAAGGGAAAAACAGGGCAAGGTATGGTATGCAAAAACCATAACAGGTTGAGTTTAGCTTACCGTTAGGGCCATGACCAGTGAAGACTCCATCATGCCTACCGGGCTCCTGGTCTCGATGGCCCTGAGCTCCTTCTTGTTGAACTTGTATATGTGGCTGACGGCGTAGTTCGCCGACTCATACACCGTTCCCCGGAAGGCCTCGGGAATCTTCTCTAGGTCCTGGGGGTCAACTGGGATGCGCACCTCGGAGGTTGAAATTGCCAAGGTCCCGGGCTCCGCCCCTGTGTCCTGGACGAGGGCCGGAGCTCGCGGAGGGGGTGGGGGTATGTTGCTCCCCCCAACAGCAGGAGGATTAGTTCCCACGACCTGAGCAGCGAGGGGCTGCTCTTTCTCCTTTGCAGGAGACTTGGTCGGGGTCCTGAAGGTTTTCTTGAAGGTCTAGGGCTTCTTCATTTTGGGCCCAGAGGCCCCGGCAGAGGGGTTCCCCCCGGCGAATGCAGCTCGCAGACTCCCGTCAAACTGAGACATCTCTTCTGTCAAAACAAAGACATGGTTAGTACAAGAATTAACAGCCATTCAAAAACAAAGGGGAAAAAGGAGAAATTCAAGTATATATATACTAAAAGGGATCCTACCCCCCGAGATAGAAGAAGAACCTATGGTTACGACCATCTGCCTCGGAGCTCCTGCGGGAGAATCTAAGTCGATTATTTCCCGAGCTGGCGCAAGTTCTGGATCCGACTCTGGTTCCGGGCTAGATTCTTCTACATATTGCCTAAGCCCCGGAGCTACGGCACCCCTCCGGAGTGATGGACATGACTGAAGGATGGTCCCATACTCCTCAAATAGGATCGACCTAAAGGCTAGGGTGTTATCTACGACTATGGTACCCCTAGGTCGGCTATCTTGGTAATCCCGCACGAGCTGGTCGACACAGTAAAGCAGGGTTGTATCCAGGTCCGGATCACTTCGGTGACGTTGGACAAGCTGTTTGGGATTGAACCTAGCTAGCCGGGGGTCGGCAATGGCCCTATCTAAATTCCTAAAAATTTAAGGGTTACCTTGGCCAGAAGGACCCACGGCTGCTCCGGACCGGATCCTCTCCTCGTCTGTTCTCTGGGCGACCTCCAGCGCCCGCTTCCTGTTCCTCATGAGGGGAACCTCATCCTCCTCGTCCTCCTCATCGTCGTCCCTCGCGACCTCCTCCACGATGATAGGTCTGGTGTCGCGAGCTGGGGGAAGCGCCCGAGACCTCCTTAGGTTCAGAGTCTGATTTGGGAAGATCAGCTTGCAGGCCACCATCGTCTCATCTATCACGAGCACGCGGTAATCCTTCTCGCTGGGGGGCAAGCCCGCCAGTCTCTCGTACTGGGCCTCGAGGGTCACAGATTTCTCTGTCCTCGCGAAGATAGCTGCAGAATTAACCTGAGTCAGAAAAGGATACAGGAGGAGCTAAATGGTACTTAACTTACGAGCTAAGGTTGAAAAGCACTTACGAGGACGATTGAAGCAGTGGAGCTCGCAGTTTCGGAACCCCGTCGACATAAAGAATTGATCTTTGAAGTCATTGGGGTGGCTGGGCAGCTCGATGACCGCTACCGTGTTAGGGAACAGGGTTAAGTAATAAAACCTGTCGCCTCGCCCCTGCTGGTCCGGGCTGGCCTTGAGGCAGAAAAAGTACAAAATATCCACAAGAGTGGGGACCTCCCACTCCTGTTTCAAGAATAAATATCTTAACCCCGCCAACAGCCGATAAGAGTTGGGGGGGAGCTGGAATGGGGCCAACTTCACGTAATTGAGGAAGTCAGTGAAATACTGATCCAACGGGAGGAAGGCCCCCGCCTTGAAATGCTCGTCGCTCCAGGCCACGAATGCCTCGTCAAGCGGCGCGCAGCTCCGCTCGCCCTCTGCGGGAGGTCGGGCTATCACCGATGCTCTCCCCAGCCCGATGTTGTGGGAGAGGAATATTTTGTTGACCTTCGCCTGGTCGGTAATCTTTGAGACGATCCTCTCCGCCTCAAAGAACGCGTCAGGAGCCACCTCGAGCTCCTGTTCCACCGCTGGCCTGAAGTTGGGGATTGGAGATTCGACCATCACCGTCTTTCCTTTGTCTTGCTGGGAGGCCGAGCTGCCGGCGGTCCTTTTTGGGGCATTCTTCTTCGGTGCCATCTGGTCGCCTAGCGAACAAAAGAAAAGATTTCAGAAAAGGTGACCTAAGCATGAGGAAGAATCAAATGTTCTTTGCACGAGCTGAGGTAAGCCCAGCCCGTGGAGAGTGAGACCACGCGGTTCTATGAACACGCGCCTGTGCTCCCAACAGATCCCCGATTACTCGAAATTCGTGTGTCAGGAGGGTCAGGATAGAATTTTTCCTTAGAGGGAAAGTTCCAATAGGCATGAAAGGAAAAATCGCCTGTGAAGCGTGTCCCCTAAGCTACCCGGTTTTGCACCCAAAATACTGGATATTTTGAACTAATATCCCAAAAATCCTACCCAGAAAATTTCCCCAGAAAATGCATCCTGTAAACCAGGCTCCTAAACGGCTTCCTACTATAAACAATACCCTAACCTAAAAGGCTTTCACCCTTCATTCCCACAAAACCCAGCAAACCCTTGCATGCGGCTACAGTAAATATTTACCTAAGCTACAGTGAAAATAATTTCAAAACATGCATAGTCACGAGACTTATAGAATGTTTGGTTGGGAAGTGGATGAAGGAATCGCCTGGGTTGGAACATCGTTGGAGTAGTTGGTTTCAAGGCTTCGAAGGAGTCCTTGCACCTGAGTTTCTGGAACGCCGAAGGTAGTAACTGGAAAGAGGAAAAGGGGGGATTTTTGAGAGTAAGAAGAAGAGAAGATTTTGGAAAATTTCGAATGAACGGGTGGCCCATGCGAAAGGTGGCCACCCCTTTTTATATGCGTGAAGGGTCGCGATAAGAGGGCCGTTGGATTGCCCTGATGTGGGATCCAAGGCCCTCCACTCGAAAGATGAAACGACGGCTGGGCATAGGCTAGGCCATTTAATGTGGTTCTCGGAAGACGTACCGTCACCAACCACGATGTTCCATGTATTCGGCGTCTGCGTAGAATGTGGAATATGAAGATTTCTTGGGGAAGCCTTAAAGCCCCTACTGTGGCCCTACACGACGTCGTGTACCACGAGCAGAGGCTTGGGGGGCAGATGTACGCCTTGATTTTCCCACGGGCTGATTAGCGAGCTGAGATACGGCCTAATCATGACTACCACGTGGACATCCCCAAGACCGGAGCTGCCATTGTAAGGTCCTACCTCCTTAGCTCGAGGTAACCTAAGGGTTTGCCAAGATTGCTCAAGGACTGGGTCTGGACTCCGAAGGCAGCAGGTCGAGGTAAGCATCCAGCTCGTGGTACGAGCTGGAGTTGGAGGCTGAGACCTTTTATAAAGTCAATCACGCAAGGTAAACGTGCATTTATCAGACATCACGTGTCTGATATACCCCTGACTTCTCGGACACGCAGCAGGAACGTGCGTATTCAGACACCCACGACTGGTTTGGGCCGTGCGGCCCATTATCTCCTTACCTAGTGATTTGACCACACTTATGTGTCAGGTTTAGGAATTAATCATGAATGTCACAGAGTTGACATGATAGGTAAGAAGGTCACGGGATGACCTTCTTACCAACTCCCAGGTGCCTTCTCCTATAAATATGGAGACCTTGGGAGTTAATAGAGGTTGGATTCTCGATTGTAAGAAATACCCTGTAATCAAATACCCAGTATATAGCAATAATACTGACTAGTGGAGTAGAATGATTTTAACCTTTGAACCACTTAAAAAACGTATTTTGAGTCACCATTTCATTTTCTAAGATCATTTATCTGTTTCGGTTCAACCAAAGCACTAATCACATTTCTCTTCTTTTCTTAATTACTTGTTGGCGAAGAACCGCGTCAACAAGTTATGATTAGGGCTCGGGCCCCTGTGAATGAGCATGATTATGATTATGCCTGTGATTGTTTGGTTAAGCATGTTTAATTGCTCTCTATTTGGGTAATTGTTAAATGATGTATGCTTGTCTGGATTATCTGATTGAAAAGACTTGACTTATAAGTCAAGGATGGAAATAGCGCTCTAAGCGTTGGTCGTAAGCATTGAATTATAAGTCAAGGGCGGCAATAGCGCGCTGAGCACTGGTCGATATGGTTAGGCCTAATCAGGAGCGTGATATACGCTTGTCTGACCCTATGGTCGTTGGAAAATTAAAGCGCCAGTTACGCTGGGCCAACTCTAAGGCTGGTTATACAGAGGATAGGGCATAGAGCCCTGAAGTGACTCTATAGTCCCATATCCTAGGGAAACGGGCCCTGGTATGACTTTATAGTCATTTATTTAGGGCAGCCTTGGTGTGACTCTATGGTCATGTATTAAGGGCAACGGGCCCCGGTGTGACACTGTAGTCACTTATCTGAGTAGAATGCATGCATGAGTAGGGTTATTACTGCTAGGCATGCTATTTATGATTCTGTAATATGTTGTTAACTACTTATGAGCATGTTTAAGTTTTCTTGTGAGCCTCGGCTCACGGGTGCTTTGTGGTGCATGTAAGGGGAAAGGGAAGCTGGACCAGCCATGAGTTGGAGAGCTTGGATGGCGATGTGTACATATGCGGCTGCTCGACCACCACAGCCGGGGTTTCTTAGAGGAACTAGGGTCAAACCCTATTTTTTCGCTTAGGTCGACTTGTTGTAACTTTTGAGTTGTAATACACCTCTTAAATGTTTATTTTGGGATTCCGTGTACGCACGTAAACATTTTAATGAAATGCTTATTCCTTTTGGTCAAACATTTTAATCAGAACAATTTGTTATGACTTTTACAAGTTTGAATATATCTATTTCTTTCAATGGATCTAAATTGTGCATTGCATATTTGGAAAACGGGCTTTATATTCTGCGACCTAATGAACCCCTCACATTTAATAATGAATTGAGACTAGGGTTCAAAGACTTACAAATGATGGACCTTTGAAGGAACTCACCTTATGTGAATTACCTATCTGTGAATCATGTCTAGAAGTCAAACTGACCAAGCGTCCATTCTCTACAAATAGTGATAGGGCCAAAGAACCATTTGGAATAGTACATTCAGATGTTTGTGGACCTCTGAATGTGAAAGCTAAGGGTGGTTTTGAGTATTTCATCACTTTCATTGATGACTACTCTAGATACTCATGTCTTTACCTAATGCATAGAAAATCATAAACATTTTCAAAGTTTCAAGTTTTACTAGCTATGGCTCATAACCAAGTAGGTAAAACGTTAAAGATCTTGCCATTTGAAAGGGGTGGAAAATATTTGGATATGCAGTTCCAAGATCATTTGACTGAACTAGAGATTTCATCTCAACTTACTACCTCGGGTTCTCCACAACAATCCTAATTGCATATCTGTAAACACCTACTGCCAATTCTGAGGGGCAGGCGGAGGGCTCAAGCCCTGGTTGTAATTCTCAAACTCAGTATTAACACCATCGGGTCCCATTAACTGCCTTGGGTACATAACCTCTGATTGAGTCTGCAGTTAATAACTTAACCCATTAAACATGATAAGCACATTCAAAAGCCTTTCCCACGGGAGCAATCAAACAACACCACATTCACAAACCATTGTAGTGCTAAAAAAAAATACGCCCTCAACATTAACGCATCAATCCATAACCCCTGCTCTTTCCAACATATATACCATGCTCTCAGCCCCAGCATGCAAATAACACATTCATATATTCACTGAGCAGGTAATCACATAATCATATCAATAGTCAAGGGCTAGGCCCTATCAGAATCTCATGCTTCATAATAAGGCATGCAGGTAAAGCATTTATATCCTATTTAAGCATTTAAACACATAACCACATAAATAATTACCATACTGTGAGTGGAGCTTGTCTTTAGTGATGAGTGTACATGCCCAGATTCTCTTAAGGAACCCTTAAACTTGGCCCACTCTAATACCAATTTGTAACTCCCTACTACCTAGGGACCGTTACACTGTATTTTAAATAGTGCTAAACTCGATAAACGAGTAATTTGGCCATAATCGTGTAGCTAAATGTGATTAACACTTTAGGGTTAAAATTTTTGGTCAAAGATACAAACGTTTCACTAAAATGTTTACTGTATACATTGGATCCCAAAATACATTTAAAAGGTTAATTACAATAAAAGAGTTACAACCAACTGACCTAAGCAGCAAAATAGGGTTTAACCCTAGTTCCTCTTTAAACCCTCGGTCGCGGTGGTCGAGTAGCTGCATAAGTACACATCGTTGCCTAAGCTCTCCAACTCAAGGATGGTCCAACTTTCTTTTCTCTTTACCTGCACCACATAGCACCCGTGAGCCGAGGCTCAGTAAGAAAACTTAAACATGCTCATAAGCAGTTAATAACATGTTACCAAATCATAATAAGCATGCTTAGCAGTTAATAACATGTTACCAAATCATAATAAGAATGCCTAGCAGTAATAACTCTACTCATGCACTCATATAGGTATAAGTAAATGATTATGGAATTATTCTAGCGCAACGCCCTAGGATATGGGACTAATAAGTCACCCTGGGACCTTGTGCCCTGTCCTCTGTATAACCAACTTTGGAGCTGATCTAGCGTACTCGGCGCTAAGTTGTCTCCGACCAATAGATTGGTCAAGCATATGATGTCCTCCTGGGTAGGCTAGATCATATGGACCAGTGCTTAGCATGCTATCGACCTGCTTGACTAATAAGTCAATGCCTTACGACCATCATTCAATGTGTTAATGCCATCCTTGACTAATAAGTCATTGCTTTAAGACCAGCACTCATCGTGCTAATGCCGTCCTTGACTAATAAGTAAATGCTTTATGACCAACACTCACCATGCTAATGTCGTCCTTGACTTATAAGTCAATGCTAGGATATGGGACTAATAAGTCACCCCGGGGCCCTAAGCCCTATCCTCTATATAAGCGTAGCTGGTGCTGACCAGCACCCATGTGCTAAGGTCGTTCTTAACTAATAAGTCAATGCTAGGATATGTGACTATTAAGTCACCTCAGGTCTCTTAGCCATATCCTCTGTATAAGCGTACCTGGCGCTAACCAGCACTCAACATTCTAAGGTCGTTCTTGACTAATAAGTCAATGCTAGGATATGTGACTATTAAGTCACCTCAGGTCTCTTAGCCACATCCTCTGTATAAGCATACCTGGCGCTTCTGGTTAGCCTAACCAAAATGACCAGCGCTCAGCGCTATTGCTGCCCTTGACTGATAAGTCAATGCCTTTCGACTAGCGCTCAGCGCTATTGCCGACCTTGACTGATAAGTCAAAGCTTTACGACGAGCGCTCAGCGCTATTGTCATCGTTGAATAATAAGTCAAGTCTTTCTCAATAAAGATAATGCAAACATGCATATATCATGTGTCAAATATCCAGATATAAAGCATTCAGCATGCTTAATCAATAATCACAAGCATAATCATAATCCTGCACATTTACAGAGACTCAAGCTCTGATAAATTCCACATTCAACATTTAGGTCATGCCATAATCACATGCATCACATGTATCACATACTGGGTGCAGTTTTCTTACCTTTGGTCCAAGCACAGGTTACCAATATACGATCCTCAAGCACGATCCTGATTTTGAACCCCTAGCGATAACCTAGTCACAACCATAATATAGAATCTCGTAAAAAACGAGTAAATAAAGACTTTCGGACTGAGTCCTAGCCTCTGGAATGTTGAATCCTACCAAACTGGGTAGAAGGATCCATCTTGAGCCCTTAGGTTTAAGTTCCCACGACTAAAAACACAACATGGCCAAAACTGCTCAGGCGGGTCGCGACTTAGCCCTGGGGGTCGTAGTGCGCTTCCCAGACAGACAACCATCTGCCTGGGCTTCAAGGCGCGGGCCGCGACTTGCCCCCTAGAGTTGCGGCATGCCCCCCATACAGAACCCCTCCTGATCCTTGGTTTACACAGGTTGCGGTGCCCAAGAACAAGGCCGCGACCCAACCTCGAACCCAGCCATTTTCTCTATTTTTCCCATCTCAAAATCCTCTAAAAACCTATCAAAACATATCCAAATCCTAAAGAAAAAAAGTTCCCAAACATATCAATGGACAAAAACCATCAAAACCCAAGTCCTAAACCATTCAAAAACTCATCAAAACATAAAATCCAATCAAAGCTTAAAAACTCAAAATCTCAAAACTTAAAGCTTGGATTAATTCGTTTCCCATTTAAATCCTCTAGCTTACAAGCTTCTAATCTTTCCTAGAATTGTTGTGACTCTAACCTTGCTTGAATCCAAGTCCTAAAACTCGAGTTTCCTTCGAAAATGCTAAAAGACGTCAGATGAACGAACAGAAGAGAGAGAGAACGTACTCAATGTTCTTTTTATTTTTGACAGGTTACTTCGAGCTTAAGTAACCTCAAGCAAATCCCAATGCTCGGGGTCCCAAAAACGCCCCCGGGGTAAAATAGTCAAAATTCCCAGAATTTCCCCTGATCTCACTAACTCCCAAATATATCATCAAATATTTATTCCCATAACCCAATATCTCGGTAATGTACTAAATACCCAAAATACCCCTTGACTCACACCGAGTCAAGTATGGGTCCCGTTGTTACTTTCCCACTAGCTTGCTCCCTAGGATCTTCTTGTGCCGAGTAACCCAAATATATCCACTTAATAATATGGTCTCACACATATATCATATATATGTCAAATATACCCATGACGAGTCAAATTACAAAAATTGCCCTTTTAATCATAAATGGGCCCACATGCATATTTAATACACCAAAACATGCATATCAAGTCATACTATAATATAACTCACATAATCACATATTCATACACATATATATCACATAATTTCCATAATTTGTCATCCTGACCTATCAAGACCCTAAGCCTTATTAGGTAATTTGGGACGTTACATAAATGTACTATTATCATCTAATATAGTCATGTCATAAAGTTGACCATATGTCAATTCAGTCTCAATTATGAGTGGTTAGTATTCTAACTAATTGTATTATTCAAGTCCTTTGATTTGTTCATTACCAGCTTACCCTACAGACTAGCCCATACTTGCATCTTGGGGACTTGGTAGTACAATTGAGTGGGAGTGTTAATCATAGATATGAACATCTATATCTTCTAGCAATAAGTGAAATTATGATCACCTTATAGCTTGGTTCAATGAGTTAAATGATTGAGTACTCATTTCTGTGATTAAAGTTCACCGAAATATCATTTATAAGGAACTTAGTGTTATTTAAGGATAAAATGCCATAAGGGGTAAAATGGTAATTTGTAACCAATTAAGTTGTAGATCATCTATAGAAGATTGAATAAAAAATTATGGTTGTAACAATAGATAACTTATTTAGTTTAAGGGTAGGGTGTTCTATGAGTTCAAGAGTGTAATTCTGAGTCTTTAGTGGAGTCACGAGGAATTAATAAGGTAGTAAAATTATTCGATAATAATTTTACGGTAACTTATTAGAGCTTGAATTCATGGGTCCATGGTCCCCACAATGCTTTTGATTAAATCATCTAGGTAGTCTCGATTAATTGATTTAATTATCAATTAGGATTGCCAAAATTATTTTGTGTCAATTTTGGACAACTTTACTAAGATGTGGAATTTAGAGAAAAAAATAGAATTTTGGGCAAATTTATTAATTATGACAAATTGGTGTCAAATTGATAAATGGTATTAAATCAATGTTAAAAAATTATAATTTGTTCATTTGAATAAATAAATTAATTATTGTTTAAATATAATTATAATTACATATTTAAAGTTCTAATAAAACAAATTTTGTATAGAAAGAAATATGTTTATAATACATATTATATTATATTATATTTATTTAATTAATTAATAGGGTTTTGTTTTATTATATAATTATAGAAAATAATAGTTTTTGAATTTAAAAGGCTTTTATGCTTTGAATTTAAAAATGGAAAAATCTCAAAGTTTGGCAAAATATCTAATATTCAGCTATATAGAGATTTTTAAGGTATTATTTTAATTATTTAATTAAATTAAATTAACCCTAAAATGTAGCTATAAATAGGGACTTAAGTCTAGAGTTGTTAAGCAAGTGTGAAAAAGAAAAAACCTAGACTCAAAAGAGACCTATTGTGGCTACTCATCACTACTCTCTTCTTCTCCATAGTTTTTCCATCTCATGTATTGCAGATCCAATTCACTCTCTTGTTATTACTCTGCGATAGAAAGGAACAAGGGTTAGAGAGAGTGAAGGAATGAGTCTCAATATCCGTTATGTAAAAGTAAGATTCTTAAACTCTGTTATTTGATTTACTTTATGAAATTCATTAGAAACATATTTCTAGGTTGTTTTATATGTTAATTTGTTTAATATATGAAACATATATGAAAATATTTATGATCCTATAAAATATATTCCTAATATGGTGCCACCCAGAGATATTTTCTATCCTTGAAATTTGAATTTTGAATTTCAAATTAATTTGTTTATTTAAATATATTTAATTATTATTTTTAGATATGATTTAAATTAAATAATTAAAATAATGTAATTGGTCAATTTTATTTTAAATAAAATAAAAAATTAATTAAATTAGTTAACTATTTTTATAAACGTGGTAAAAAGCGATACTTTTAGGAGAAATTTAATAAGTTGTTTTTTATTGTCAGACTCTCTCAAGAAAGAAATGATAGAATTTCCTAAACTTGAAATTGTAGAAATTTCAATAGCTCCTCTCTTCTCAAACCTCTCTATATCTCATGTGTTGAGTACATCTAGAGAGTCTAAATCAACATTTCAATCCTACGTGCCCACACACGTCCTTGTGTGTTTGAGGATTGACTTGAAAAACTAAGGTGTGATTTTTCAGAAATGATAGGAAGATCGTTGATTTATACGAAAAGATTCAATGACACTTGATAGGCTACGAGATGTAATATCTATTTCTTTTATGTGTTATTTATTATATCTATATATGTATGATCTTAGCTGATATTAATAAATTTTTAAAATATTTTATTCCCTTGTGTATTCCGATTTTACTCATTCAATACCAACAAAAATTACACATAGTAATGTAAATTTTAAAAAAAATAATTAAAAAGTATAGAATTTTATAGAAATTACAAAAAAATACGGATAACAGCTTTTAATAGTTCTTATACTGTTTCTTACAATTTTCTATTTAGTCTGTAATTATTGTTTACAAAATTATAACATATGGTTATAAACTTGTAAACTTTACTTACAAAAAAATTGTATTATGTTGTTACAAATTTGTAAATTTTATATATACAAAAAAAATTAATTGGATTTATGATTATGCCCCTCCGTGTTTTTGTAATTTTTTCCAAATTCCGTATTTTTTGTATTTCTTTTAAATCTTAAGTATTTTTGTATACTTTTCTGATGGAAAATAGTGACAAGGATCATCTTGATAAAGCGAAGAAATTACCATACCATCAAAGATAGTAGGCACAAAAGCACAACCAAACATAGTAGTTTATAAACACCCACAAAATGGGACTCATCACAAAGCAAAACTAAACTACAACAAAACAAAATACATAAACTAAAAGACAGAGCAACAAATCCCTCCAGAGGAAGGACACCATCACAAACGAAACAAAATCAACACTGAGGCTTATAAAGACATCTCACCATAAACCCAGAAGCACCAGCCGTCTAGATTCGAAGAGAAAACTCACCCCAAAACAGAGGCCCCCTATTGTTGGATGTGGAAGCTCCAGAACCTCTCCATTGTCAGATGTCGAAAGCCCACCCCGCCATTGAAAGCGAAAGCTCTAAAATCACTGATCCCAAGAACCAGTGCTCAGATTTCCAATGTCATAAATGTTGAAGAACATCGTCACAGAAGCCCTTCCTCCATCCAAGGATGTCGCTGCACACCTCCAAATGCCACCATCAACCTCCCCTCTCACCCAGGAAACAACCAAGCGCATGCCGAAGCCAGGCCAACCTCCAAACCAAGAAAGAAAAGAAACAACAAAGAAAAAAATCTCAAACAAACGAGAAAAAAGGGAACAATGCTTATAATTTTAATAAAATATGATACGTATACAGTTTATTTTGTTTTATGTTGACATATTTGAAATTTAGCAAAATAATCATAATACAAATACACACAAATTGTGTATCACTGTTACACACACTGAGGATGACATCTTTTTCTTTTATATAGTTATCTTACTTCAAATAAATATAATTTGATTGAAAATATATTAAGTTGTCTGTCTTAGATTTAATTGCATGATTTGTGCACATATAATTAATTCTTTAACAAATTGACCTATTATTACATGAGACATCTGATACTAAATTACATTACACCAATAGTGACACACTATATCCAACACCACTTAGCACTACTCTATTTACTTTCCTTATAACAAGGGAAAGGTAATATGTTTGCCTAGGTCGGCTGTCGATATAAGAATTGGTTGTGGTAGTCAATAGAGTATTTAATGAATAATGTAGCTTTAGCATCAATGGTACCATATATAGCTCTAATTGGTGATATATGTTAGAGCTAAAAAAAAGTTAATTTTGGTCAAACCTACCAAACTAAGATCTGCTAATTACTGCTCTTAATAAAATAGAGTGAAGGTGAGGTCTCGTTAAGTCAAATCTTAATGTCACTGCATGTGACAGTAAACAAAAAGTCTATGCTTCCAACCTATTTAGCAAGCGGTTGGAAGCTGCCCTTTAGGTGCATGCACTATTATAATTACAATCAAATAATCAATACCAATGAGGCTTAGTGCATATTAAAATAGTTGTTTTTTGTTTTCTTTTTAACTTTTCTTTAATATGTTATTTTTAACACTTTTAGTTTTAGACATGATTTTAATAAATTATGAATAAGACCTTCAGTGATGATATTTTGTTATGTAAATTAAAAAGATAAAAAAAATATAAATATTTGCAGTAATATTCACTAAAATCTTTTTAATTATAACATTTTAATACCTGTTTTTTTTTTTACTTTTTTTTTTGTTGCAGAAATAATACATTCTATCACAAAAATAGTGCAGCTCTTGGTACTTACTAAGACTTAACGGGTGATCAAATGTACGTGTGGTTTAGTGTGATTGGTCTATCTCATTTAAATTTGATTTCTTTATAGACAAATTTATTTAAACTTAAGAAATTAATAAATAATAAAATCAATTTTAAATAAAAATATTTTCAAAAATATAATTTTTAGTTAAAACCAAATTAATAAATTAGACAAACTCAAATCAAAATTTAAGAAAATGATATTACCTAAATGAAAATTTCAACAACATTTAAACACAATCACTTTCAGTAACAATTTATACAAACCGCATTCAAAATTTTCAATAAAATCATATGCAATAACAAAGTATACCAGATTAAAAAACAATTGGATTTATACTTTCTCCAACAAAATCAAACTAATAACCTTAGAGATAGTCTACCAAGAAAATTGGGAACCAAAGCCATCTCTTCATGCCGAACTAGCCAAATTGTTCATCGATTAGTTCTCATGCCTAATGCAAACATGAACATCAAATTTTACCATAGGACATCAAGAAACTAAACTCATAAAGTTGAAAGAAAAAAAGCAACCCAGAAGAAAAAAAATTCATTCGACAACTTCAACCATGGGAAAGTTTGGTATCTCCAGCCCTTTGCGACTTACTCAGTGTGATATTAATTGTTGTACAATGATTCCCACCCACCTAATGTGATCTTCTCCTGTGACGAAGATGGCGAGGAATGGCAATGAGATTGAGCAACCCAATTGCAATGAGCTGGTGAGGACGGCTAAACATGGTGACAAGGTGTTGTTGTCAATGATGGGGGTTGAGTTAGGCTATGGGTGAAGAGAAGAACAAATTTGATTTTTTTTTAGGTTCACTAGGTTCAGGGACAAAGAAGAGATGAAGGTGAAAGACGAATAGGTGAGGGAAATGCTTCAATTTAAAAAAAAAAATTCTTTTAAAGTTGTTGATTAGTGGTAAAAATGCATATTTATTGATTTTAATTGTGAGAATAAATTAATATTTACATGAAATTAATATTATATATTTAATAAATGAAACTATTTTATCATTACTTAATTTGTTGTTATTTGTAGGAATTAAATTGCATTTTTGGCCTTTGGAAAAGAATGAAAAATAAATACAATGAATCTGAAAAGAAGAAAGAAAAGATGACATTTTTTAAAAGAAAAGGGCCAAGAGAAGCCCACCCCATCCGACCCAATCTCCTCAGCCCACCTGCCTCTCTCTCCTCCCTTCAGTGTGCAACAAGTCTGCCTAATCCCTACAGCCCAGCTGGAGCTCCGCAACTCGACCCTAATCGCCTTTCTTAGCTACTCAATCTAAGCAAGCATGGGGTCATCCATGACTTGGGCTTCCTATTCATTGGGGATCGGGGGCGCCTATGATGGTATCCTAGCTCTTCCCTTTGGGCGTTCAAATGGTCACGCAGATGGTCTTAACCCTCAACATTATGGTCTTGGGCATCACCTCACTGGTTGTTTTGGTGTTTGCGCAAATCAGGGCCATTCCGTGGTCTTACTCTTTCTCCAAGGCCTGTGAAGAAGCTATCAGCATTGGCGTTGTATGCTTCCTCGTCTCGCCCACGTGGTTGATCACAAAGTGAGTGGCTAATCAAACCTCCACCAAGGGCCCGAGCTTGGGGTGGTCGCTGATCTCGTTGGTTTGGAGATTGAGGGGGGTCATTTCGCCTGAGTTCGAGACCTATTGGGATCCACAAACCTTCTTGAGTTCGCCCTTGCTCTTGACTAGTGAGCAGTTGATTGCTCCACCCCATCCCTGTTCCCAGGATGGGGTCAACCTGGGGAGTCTTGGTGACCCCTCGTTTCCATGTAGAGCGTCGTTTCAAAGGCGAGGGTTGACTCTCTCTAGTGTTATCCTATGTCTCATCGCTGAGCAGCCATCTCGGCTACCACAACGACGTTCACAGTGTGCATCCATGCCATTTCTTCTCTTAGGGTGGCGACATCCTCCTTAAATGTTTCAGGTTGTTCGTCGCCCTCTTCTAGGTTCTCACGAGGGTCTTCCTCAACGTTCCTCAGAGGAGGAGGAGGATTTTGTGGGGTCGCAGGGTCGTTTTCTTTGGCTGGACCATGCCTAGGTGCCATGAACAGCAAGGGTGTAGGCAACCTTGGGTGGTAGGTGATAAGATCTCACTCTGAGACTCACACTCTCAATGAAAGCACCAAAATGTTGAGTGGTTTTTTTGTCAACTTACATGGAGTAAAAAATGAAGAGTTGTTTTGTGTGTAAAATCCAAAGTGGAATCTCTGCTGTGAATAGTGAACCAAAGAAAGAGAAATAAATGTGGCAATGAATGAAAGAGACACATGTTTGCAGTGGTTCGACCCAAAGAAGATGACCAACGCCCACTTTAGTCAGTATTATTTATGATGAACTTTGAACCTTCAAGAAGAGATACACTGAGTTTGATCTTGCTCTTGAGGCAGATATAAGAATGGAGAGTAGGAGTTCTCTTGAAAATGAACAATTATTGACTTTTTTTCTCCTCTCTTTTTACATTTTGATTTGTAGTATTTATAGCTACGAAGATGGGAAGAGCTGACGGTGGCAAATTGTTTCCCGATCAGGATAATTTTAGGGACAGTTGGATGGAGGCAGGCTTATGTCTTACCAAAAATGGTATTCTAATGTGTCTTATTCATTAAAAGGTTAAGGGAACATTCTGGTGCTGAAGAAGGCTCGGGTGGCGAGGACCACCGACGAGCAATGAGGGCCACTGCCGACTGGCTAGGGCCCTTGGTGAAGGGGGATTGGCAAGGACCCCCTTGTCCTAGTGATTGGAGACAGCCTGGACGGTTGATGGCCCCTTTATTTCACGCAAAGGGAGAAGTAGACTTTTGTTGACGAAGTTAGTTTCCACCTAACTGTTGAGGGAATGACGAGGGTTACGTGGCAATACCCAAATTTGGGTATAACAATATTTAAATTTTAATTGGTTTCATTTTATTTTTTAATTATAAATATAATTTAAATAAAATGGACCAATTAAATACTGCCACGTGGTGAACCTGGTCAGACTCAACGACTAGGTACCAATGGTTGCACCATTTTGGTCACGTTTATGCAAACTGTCTTATTTCATTCTTCTTTGACACCACTATGAGATTGGCTATCTAGATGGGGTATGAGCATTCTTTGATCTCCTTGATCTTGAGAAACCTAATTACTTTTTCATTAATCACTTGGTTAATTTTTAGAGCAAAACACCTTTGTTCTATTTGACTGGTGGAAATTTGGGATCAAGGTTTAGCTCGTGCATCATCATAGATGGATCGATGCCCAACATATCTTAAGGAATCCAAGCAAACATTCTGGAATTTTTCATTAAGAACTGTAATAATTTTTCCTTATCTTCTTCTGGAAAAAGTCCATTTACCATAACCTTTTTATCAGATTCAGCAAGATCAAGGATGACTACTTCTATGGGATTGAGAGTGGTTTGAGGTTCTTTTAGCTCATCCTCAATCACTTTCATGTATGTGGGGATTTTTCTCTTTGTATTCCACGTCTCTTCATTAATTGTGTATTCTTCCATCATACAAATGTATTTCATAAACGCTTGGTATGCTTCATATATAACACTTTGGATTTGAGGTTTTTTTTCTTGCTTTCCTAGATATTTGGACATGTATTATAAGGATTTAGAGGGTGTTATCTGATATCATTAAGTTTGGTTAAATCCATGACTTTTCATTTGATTTTCTTAATGAATTCTTCCACAAAGAAAAACAACAATAAAAAATACTTAATTCCCACATACGACTCTAGTTATTTGATCCAAATGGTTTATAAGTGATTGCATTTAATATTTAGGTTAAGGGTTGCACATAGAATGATATCATTATAAACTCCAAGGATTGATAAGGTGAGATCTTCAAGCTAAAAGTGTAAAAGAAATCTTTTGGGGATACCTACATGTTATCCAGATTTCCGGATAGCGTTTAGATTGATGGCCTCGGGGAAGCAGAATTATCGATGTCTTTCACGGTAGGTGACCAGAGCTCGCGGATGAACAGAAAGGCTTCACCTCTCCCGCTTGGTGTCCGGATTAATCTTCCAAGCAAACACAATACGGAAACTCGTCAACTCTCCCGGACTCCCGAAGGGGTATCCTTCGGGGAAGCTCCTTCCAGGAGAAGCTCTTCGAGTGGTCTCCGCGGAAGCAGTTCCGTGCCTCGCACGGAACAAAGCCAAACGGTCGAGTCCTGGAGGAGGCATATTTGGAATGATATCCGCCTGACACAGGATCCCGCCTGACACGCCCGACAGGTCAAAGCCGCACACATCCCAGCACGCCTAAGGGTACCTTTTCGCCTACTGTTCCGCTGACAACTTGGAAAAGACGGCTGACTTTGTGTGTTCCCCATACTTTCACGTAAATATACCCACATAGAGTCTTGTAGCCATGCTACTACAGTAATTGTATCCCTATTTATGGCTGGTGTAATTAAGACTCATGTACGTAGAGAAAAACCCTAATCCAAAACCCTAGCTATAAAGACCCCTTCATTTTACAAGAAGAGGGATGAAAAAATCATATAGCAAAAACTCTACTAAAATCTCTCTAGCTTCATCTTCTTCAAGAGAACCCGAGAGAAACACTGTGAGTGTGTGAAGTTCTTGTGCACCAGCCATCTTACTGTAACCTTTCCCAAGTATAATAACATCGACTCGTGGACTAGGGCTTGTTAACGCCTGAACCACGTAAAAACACTGTTTGTTTAGTTACATTTTAGCATTTCTACAGTTCTTATCTTTTTATTATTCTGTTAGTTATTCGTTTCCGAAAAAATCGGTAAACATTTTGGTGCTTTCATTGAGAGCTGTAGGAAGTTGTTAGTCAGCTCTTTTTCTGTGTACGTTTTTTGTATCCACTTCGTGCTAAAGAGATGGTGACTACGAGAAAATCCGCTGTTGACAAAAATGCTACGGTCAACCCCGATACCGTGATGGAAGATGTGGTGCAAAGCGAACCCTTAGACTACCAAGGTGAAGACCCGACATCCCGCCAGGATCGGGTCAGTACCGAAGATACAACATACTTAGAAGACGAAGAAGAGTATGTCCAAGACGGTTATTACAAGGACGGCTGCTACTATGAGAAGGACCCAGAACTGGTCCAAGTAGCCGAAGAACTGGTGGCCACTAAGGCCAAGCTTGCTGAGCAGGAGCGCGTCTCCGAAAGAATGCAACGCATGATGGAACGCCTCCAAAGTAAGTTCGGAGATCTAGGCGACTCGGACGAGGATGCCTCTGTTCTAGGTGGTGCTGATGCCCCCATGCCGGATCCAGCCACTGCTGGACCATCCAAAGCCGCCCCTAACAAGGGCAAAGAAAAAGTCAGAGAGCCTGTGCGCGCTGACGCCCCTGCACCTCCTAAAGGCGTGAATCACCAGGCCGACTGCCCCCCCCCCCCCCCGCGTGCAGAAGGTCTCTGGCGCTCCTAAGCCCAGACGTCCTTCAGCCCCAAGGGGGCACTCTGTGCCTAAAGGGCCCGGTGCTAAGGCACCCAGGCCTAGGGGAAGGAACAACCGCCCCAGTGATTCCGTCAATAAGGACGGTCGGGCTGCGAACTCGCACTCCGAAGATAGCTGGTCCAAGGTGGACCTAAGAAGAAGGTTGGAGGCCAAGTATGAAAAGGCCAAAGGAGAAAAGACCCGGCCTCGCGGAGATGACCTCCGAAATCATATTAATGACAAGCTCCGGGGACGTGACCTCCCGGAAAGTGATACGAAGAGGCTCGAGGAACAGATTGCTGCCTTGACCAAGCTGGTCCGGAAGCAAAGTGGGGCCCTGTCAGACTCTGAGGAGGAAGACCCGGAACCATGTATTAGGAGGATCGCGGAAACGTCCCTCCCGGATAACTTCAAAATGCCTCACATAGAATTATATGATGGGAGGACAGACCCGCGTACCCACCTAGCTAAATACAATAAAATGATGCAAGTGGCGCGTGTCAGTGAGGACGCCAAATGCATGTGCTTCTCACTCACCCTTACCAAGTCCGCGGAGGACTGGTGGAAAAGATTAGCTCCCAGATCAATCCACAGTTGGAAGGAGCTACAGTCCGCGTTTAGGAGGCAGTTTATTGCTGCCCGCGACCACGACATGGAGGTTGGTTCCTTAACCAACATCAAGCAGCAACCCACTGAGAACCTCAAAGCTTTCATTCAGAGAATGATGGAAGCCGCTGCAAAAACCAAGGTCAGCGATGACATGAAGCTGATCGCCCTTCAATCGGGCCTTACTGTCGGCTCCCTGCTATGGGGGGAAATGCAAAGGAGACGGGCAGAAACGCTGTCCGAATTCATGTCAAAAGCTCAAGGAATCATCAACCTTGAGGATGCCTACCAGCAGGCCTTTGGAGTTCCCCCGACTCCAACGCCTTCCGTGACTGCGCCGAGCTTTGCTTTGCAAGCTCCCGCACCAGCCCTCACGCTTCCAGGAGCCCGATTTACTCCAAGTGTGTATGGGCCTTCCGCGTCTGCTCAGACGCCGAGTCAAACCCATTTCTCTGGGTACGGAGCAGTACAAACCGGATGTAGTATCGCTCCTGGCATGCCGCAGCCACAAGCGGAAGCCCCAGAACGAAATTTGAACCAATCACGGAGCAAACGAAGCGGAAGAAACTCCAACCGGGGAGATCATTCAAAGAAACCCCGGAAGGACTATGAGCCCAAGTTCACGGAATATACCAGTTTGATAGACTCGCGAGAGAATGTCTATCGGGCGACCTGTAATATGGTCAACTACAAGAAGCCCCCGAAAGTGTCTCACGGAGGAAGGCGTCCGCGAGACTCCAATAAGAGGTGTGAGTTCCACGGAGACGTGGGGCACACCACGAACGAGTGCCTTCAGCTGAAGGATGAGATCGAGTCCCTGGCAAGAGCGGGACACCTCGGTCAGTGGGTGAGGATACCCATTATCTATCCCGGACAGGGGATAGTTCACGGAGCTGCATATTCCCCGGGACAGAGGGGGGCCGCTAGCGCTCCTGGAGCCGGTCACCCCCAAACTCCCAGGTCTCAGTTCCCCGCACTTCCTGCTCCACCCGCTCCGGCGCCCATTGCCTTGTTGACTCCAGGACCTGGCAACCCATATCCGCCCGGCCTTGCTCCGCCACCCGTTGATGGACACGTCGCCACCATTTCCGGAGGACCACACCTTGCCGGAAGCACCCGCAACTCCCAGAAGAGGTACTTGAGGGAGTTAGAGCACGCCGAGGAGATGTGCGCCTTGGTTCAATCACCTGCTCAACGTCCCCGAATGATGGATCTTCCCATCACCTTCACGGAGGACGATGCTCGACATGTGCACTTCCCCCACAACGATCCCCTCGTGGTGGAAGCCCAGATTGCCAATAAGAAGGTCTCACGGATCTTGGTCGATAACGGAAGCTCCGTGAACATCCTCTTCAAAGCGGCCTTCCACGCGATCGGATTGACCGAGACAGACCTGGCCCCATGCCCCATCCAGCTTCAAGGTTTCAATGGGGACGCACTCATGCCATTAGGGAAAATTCAACTGCCAGTCACCCTCAGAGGAGAAAGCGACGCTTGTGCCTTCAAGCATAGCACATTCGTGGTGGTCGACTGCCCCACGGCGTACAATGCCATCTTAGGCCGACCGGTCCTGATCGATTGTGGGGCCATAACCTCGATACGCCACTTATGTTTGAAGTTTCCATGCAACGATGGGCGTATTGGCACCCTCCGAGGAGACCAAAGAAGTGCACGGAGCTGTTATAACGTCTCCGTCCGATCCGTCTACATGGTCCAAGAGACGTTTGCTGCCATTCCTTTGGCGGAAGAATTGCCAGAAACTGGGGGTGCTCAGGAGGCATACTTTGACGAACTCGACCCAAGAGTGGGAATCGAGAAAGCAATAGAGCCGATGGAGGAAGTCGAAGAGGTGATCCTTAACCCAGGAGAACCCACCAAGGTCATTCAGGTGGGGAAAAACCTGCCGTCGGCCGTTCGAGATAAGATCGTAGCCACTGTGAAGGATAATCAGGATATCCTGGCATGGTGCCACGCTGATATGACGGGGATTAATCCCAATGTTGCGTGCCACGCACTCAACATAGACCCATCTGCAACTCCAATTCGCCAAAAGAGGAGGCCGCTGGACCCAGTGAGAGCCGAAGCCGTCAAAGCTGAAGTGGACAAATTGATGTCCATAGGCTTTCTCCAGGAGTCGCACTATCCCGTGTTGTTGGCCAACCCGGTTCTGGTCCCGAAACCCGATGGGTCCTGGAGAATGTGCATTGACTTCACGGACCTGAACAAGGCCTGCCCGAAAGATTGTTTCCCTCTCCCGCGAATCGATCAGATGGTAGACGCTACTTCCGGGTACGAACTCTTATCCTTCATGGATGCGTACTCCGGATACAACCAGATCAAGATGCATGTCGCGGACCAGGAACACACGAGCTTCCTCACGGACAAGGGTGTCTACTGTTATGTGGTCATGCCTTTCGGTTTGAAGAATGCTGGGGCGACATACCAGCGTCTGGTAAACAGAATGTTCAAGGACCAACTGGGGAGGAACATGGAGGTGTACGTGGACGACATGTTGGTAAAGTCCAAGACCTCCGGGGACCACAGTGACGACCTTGAGGAAGCTTTCGCCGTGATCCGAAAGTACGGGATGAAACTAAATCCAAAGAAATGTACTTTCGGGGTCTCGTCTGGGAAGTTCCTCGGTTTCATTGTCAGCTCCCGCGGAGTGGAAGCCAACCCTGAGAAGATAAAGGCGTTCATAGATATGCCTTCCCCCCGGAAACATAAGGATGTCCAGAGCGTTACCGGAAGGATAGCTGCTCTTAGCCGCTTCGTATCCAAGGCCACTGACAAGTGTATCCCCTTCTTCAATGTGTTGCGAGGAAACAAGAAGTTCGAGTGGACCCCCGAATGCGAAGCAGCCTTCCAACACCTCAAGGAACATTTAACCCAAGCTCCCATTCTGTCCAAACCTGTCGAAGGAGAGGCGTTGTTCTTATACTTAGCTGTGACTGAGCACGCAGTGAGTGCCGCTCTCGTCCGGGAAGATGGCCGTATCCAGCTCCCTGTGTATTACGTAAGCAAGAGGTTATTGGACGCCGAATCCAGATATTCGATGATCGAGAAACTCTCCCTCTGCTTGCTGATTGCTTCACGGAAGCTGAGGCCATATTTCCAGGCGCACACCATCAAAGTACTCACCAACCACCCTCTCCGACAAGTCCTGCAGAAGCCCGAGTCTTCTGGCAGATTGCTTAAGTGGGCCATGGAACTGAGCCAGTTCGACGTCCACTATCAACCACGTGTTTCCATAAAAGGTCAAGCTCTCGCGGACTTTATTGTGGAATGCTCGGGAATGAATGACCTCCCGGAAGATCCTGTCCCGGAACTTCCCACCTGGAAGGTCTATGTAGACGGAGCCTCAAATGAAAAAGGAGCTGGAGCGGGGGTCATCCTAATATCTCCCCAAGGGCATCAGCTCCAGAGCGCCATCCGTTTCGCGTTCCCAGCATCCAACAACGAGGCAGAACACGAAGCCATGTTAGCTGGGTTACGACTGGCCAGAGAAGTCGGAGCCCAAAAAATCGAAGTATACAGCGACTCCCTACTTGTGGTAAACCAAATATCCGGGGAATACCAGACGAAAGGCGAAAGGATGGCTGCCTACACGTCTCTCTCCCGCGACCTACTGCAGCATTTCAAAGGCTACCAAATCCGCCAGGTCCCCTGGGACCAGAACTCACTCGCGGACACGCTGGCCAAGCTTGCAACAGACCCGGAGATTGAACAGTATGGCTTAGTCCCCATCGGGCACTTAGAAGCCCCCAGTACTGAGACACGAAGGATAAACGCCATCATCGACCATTCCCACTCCTGGATAGGACCCATCCTCAGATTTCTCACCACCGGAGAACTCCCCACTGATAAAGCTGACGCAAGAAAGCTCCAGTATCAAGCTCCCCGATACGTGGTTATGGATGGAAAGCTTTACCGCAGGGGGTTGTCCATACCCTTCCTTAGGTGTGTTGCCGGAACCGAAGTCAGCACCATCATCCATGAGATTCACGAAGGCTTCTGTGGCGATCATACCTCCGGGCTGAGCCTCTCCAAAAAGATCCTTCGACAAGGATACTTCTGGCCCACCATGAAGAAGGATTGTGTGGATTATGTCAGGAAGTGTGAGCAGTGCCAGAGGTACGCCAAGATTCCGCGAGCGCCGCCTACGGAAATTACCCTAATGACCAGCCCCTGGCCGTTCGCCGTTTGGGGCATTGACCTAGTAGGTTCCCTCCCCACTGGAAAGGGTGGAGTGAAGTACGCCATAGTCGCGGTAGACTACTTCACCAAATGGGCTGAAGCTGAACCTATGAACACGGTCACATCTAAAAAAGCACTGGATTTTGTCATCAGGAATATAGTGTGTCATTTTGGGCTTCCACGGAAAATTGTGTCCGACAACGGAAAGCAGTTTGACAGTGAACACTTCACGGACTTCTGTGCTTCGCATGGAATTATCAAAAGCTTTTCCGCAGTCGCCAGACCCCAGGCTAATGGGCAAGTGGAAGCTGTAAACAAAATATTAAAGACCACGTTGAAGAAAAAACTCCAAGCCTGCAAGGCTCACTGGCCGGAAGAACTTCCGCGAGTACTTTGGGCCTATCGCACAACAGAGAGAACTTCGACGGGGCACACGCCTTATTCCATGACCTTCGGTTGCGAGGCCGTCATCCCAGTAGAAGCTATGATCCCCTCTCACAGGCAAGACACCTACGATCCTACCCGGAACCATGCCCTCCTCCAGGAGTCCTTGGACATGATCGAAGAGCTCCGGGAGCAGTCGCAGGTCCAACTAAAAATGTACCAAGGCAAGATAGCCCGACACTTTAACATGAGAGTCCAGAGCCGTACATTCGAAGTTGGGGATCTTGTCCTACGGAGAGAATTTCCTGCTACGCAGGATCCGGGAGTAGGAGTCCTCGGACCCAACTGGGAAGGCCCCTACGAAGTCCAAGAAAAAGTGGGCCATGGGACGTATCACTTAAAGAGACTCGACGGATCTAAAGTCCCGTGCGCCTGGAACGCGGAGCACCTCCGCCGTTACTACCAGTAGGCCCCGGACCATCCAGTCGGAAGTCCTTGGTGAAAATAGCAAAAGTGAAAAATGTGGAAATAATCCTCCCTGTTGTAAAACTAACGCCGAGCAGGCTAATTTAATGAAACAACGGAGAGATTCACTCCGCTTTTACTGCACTTTTTATCCCTATGTTCAAAGCTGCGTTTTAACAAGTGACCACGCGGTCCGGAGACGTCCGGACCCCACGCTCACTTGGGGGGTATACATGGCTAAGGCATAGCCATACGCCCCTTGAACAAAACGTACACAGAACACCACTTATGTGCTAGCATTGTGTTTGAAATTTTTAAATTGTTTGAAATGTTTAAGTTGTTAAGCTTAGGTTTATTTTGTTGCCATGAACATGCTTGCATTACGTGTCATATGTGCATTATGTGCTTATGTGAAAATTTCCATGGAAATGCCTGCCATTATGTATCATGAGAATTATCTCCTGTGTAGCCCAGCGATGGACGGGACTGGGGGTTGAGGCACGTTCATAGAGCTACACCAAAACACCCCCAACTCCCTGACAAGTCCTTTGCAGAATTCTCCGCGAGCGCTGCAGAGCTTTGCTTCACAAGCTCCAGCTCCGGGTCCCGCAAGGCGAAAGATGGCAAGATCCGCGAGCGCTGTAGAGCTTTGCTTCGCAAGCTCCAGCTCCGGGTCCCGCAAGGCGAAAGATGGCAAGATCCGCGAGCGCTGTAGAGCTTTGCTTCGCAAGCTCCAGCTCCGGGTCCCGCAAGGCGAAAGATGGCAAGATCCGCGAGCGCTGTAGAGCTTTGCTTCGCAAGCTCCAGCTCCGGATCCCGCAAGGCGAAAGATGGCAAGATCCGCGAGCGCTGTAGAGCTTTGCTTCGCAAGCTCCAGCTCCGGGTCCCGCAAGGCGAAAGTTGGCAAGATCCGCGAGCGCTGTAGAGCGTTGCTTCGCAAGCTCCAGCTCCGGGTCCAGCGAGGCGAAAGATGGCAAGATCCGCGACCGTTGTAAGCCTTGCTTCGCAGGCTCCAACTCCGGATCTCCAAAAATAATGCATGGCAAGCTCCATGGCCATTGCAAGTTTCAGCTCCAGAAGCAGACATGCTTGATCCCCCCACTCACAGCCGGCTTTGCTTCGCAAAGCCCCTGCTCCAGGATCACACCTGGTGGGCGTGGCGATTTCCCCGACAGCAATAAGCCTTGCCTCGCAGGGCTCCATGCCAGGTCCCTGAAGTCAGCCACAATGAGGTTCGCAACAACAGTTAGTTTTGCTTCGCAAAGATCTAACCTTAAGTCTAGCGACGCTCACCAAAAGAACTCCCGTTCCAAACAATGGAACGACTCACCTTAGCAATCCCAGCGAACAGTATAACTGCAAGTCCCGGGATTGGCTATTTGCCTCAGGAAAGCAAAAATACGGTGAAAGGAGCCTGGCCGTTGGAACCAGGAAACCTTCGTAACCTAGAAACTACATGGGAAAAGACATCATCCGTTAACGCTTCAAGTGGGAAGTGCATAGGTTTTGGCCGTTGGAACCAAAACCCCATACGCCCCTACAACAGTTTCTACCGTATAAATGTCTACCCTAAGCGCAAGGATAAATAAAGAACTCGGCAGAAAAGAAAGGAGAATGCTATGATTATGGTAAAAATGTCCGCAATGAAAAACTCAAAATGAAAAATAATTAAAGATAAAACCCCTTCAAGCATTGGGGGTAACTACAGCTTCCACGACCGCAGCTTCGGGGGCATCGGTTTCAACGGAGGCTGGCGGAGTCGGCTCATTGGAAGGAGGAACTTGGTCATGAGAAGGTTCAGGGGTCCCCGCCTCTCCGGGATCTCCCGCCTCAGGAGCTTCAGCACGTTCGTCAATGTTGTAAGTTTGGACGTACGCCTCTGGGCCCTGATCCCACACGAGTAGCTTCTCCCTCATAGCTTCGGCATCATCTCCCAGATAGCCTAATACCTCCGGGTTCACTTTCCAGAGTTGATGCATGAGGACCACATGCGATATATTAATCGTCCTGTTCAGTATCACCTCAGCATCCTCCTTCTCCTTCAAGCGCTCCGCCTCGGAGGCTGCCAGCTGTGCTTCCGCGACAGTTAGTTGGGCCCTCAATTTTTCCATTTCGGCCTTGGAGGCATCCCGCTCCCCCTTAAGAGAATCAATCTCCTTGCGCTGCTCCCTATTTTGGTTCAGCACGGATTGCTTCTCGGTCACATGCCCCCTGGCAGTGAATTGCAAGGCCCCGATCTCTTTATCCTTCTCGGCAAGCCCCAACTGCAGCATAGACACGAGATCCCTGCTCCTCTTATGGAGTTGCTCCTCCTCGTGCAGCTTACTCTGAAGAGTGGAATATTCCTCTTGCCGCTTAAGGAGGAGATCGTTTTTTGATTGCAAGCGGGCTTCCAGGGTATCCTTCTCCACCTTGGCTTGGGACAGCTCTTCCCGAAGCTTGGAGTTTTCGGCCTTCGTCCCATCTGACCGCTGTCTGAACTCATTCTCTGCCTTGGCCCGGTACTCTTGATATTTGGCAAGATATTTCTTCTCCGCCTCTTCTTCAGCCGTACGCCGGGCCTGATCAATCTTCTCCGAAGCCCCCAAGGCCTGTTGGGTCAGCTTCTGTTTCTCCGCCTCCAAGGCCTGGCGAGCCAGCTGGCTCTCCTCCAGCTGAACCAGAGCTGCACCAACCTCCCGGAACGAGCGTTCCGCGATCATAGAGGCCTGCAAGGAAAGACAACAGAATGAGCTAAAACCGGACCAAAAGACAGGTGATCCCAAAAAATAACAACTGACGGCTTACCCCGGACAGTTGCTGCTTCACAGCGTGTGTCAGCAACAGGGGATCCTTGCTGCTACTGATGGCCCACTTCTCAGAATTGAGCTCGCATAAGCTCAGGGCCATGTCCTCCATCATCTCAGCTCCGAACGGCGCCAATGCACGTCCGAGCCTGGGCACCAGTCTCTTCTCCAAGGCTGGACCATCCAGAACGACTCCGGCCGGGTGAAGAGATCTCACCCCCTCGGCCAGCTCAGCTCTCTTCACGGCAGACAAGTTATCTGCCCTTCCCTGAGTAACGGCCTTCTCCGCCTCTAACCGCCTCTTCAAAAAACTATCGGCCCGTCTTACACCCTCCAGGAGAGCAGTGGGAAAACTGGTTGGCTTCCGCGGTAAGTGGAACTTCAGGCCAGGCAGGGGAAGATTGGTTGTCTGAGAAGACGGAGACCCCGGAAGAGTGGACCCCCTTTGAGCTGGAGGAGGAGGCAGCCGGGGTATTAAGGCCCCGGTCTGTTGCTTTTGCTGCTGCGGCAGCAGAAGTAATTGCCCTTGTTGCTGCTGCTGGTTTGGATGTTGTTGTTGCTGCTGCTGCGGCGTTGGTGATTGTCTCTCTTGTTCCTGTTGCTGCTGTTGTTGTAGTTGTGGTTGCTGTTGTTGCTGTTGTTGTTGCCTTCGACCAGGAGAAGAGTGTCTAAGGCGTTTGTTCTTAGCGCCCTCAGCATCTTCTCCGGGACGCTTGCTCACCCCAGTTGTCCTCACGGGGAACACAAGCCCTTCCCCGTCGCTGCTGCTACTCGAGACCATCATAGTCTCGGAAGGCCCGTCAGCAGGGGACTTCTCTACCCTCGGAGACGCTTGCGCCTCGCCACTTGTCTTCTTGGGGGAGGCAGCCTTACCTCCCCTACCAGCCTTGGTCTTCCGTCCTTTCCCCGTGGACGGGTCTTGGCTGGTGGCAGCCTTCTTAATAAGCAAAGTAACCCTCCCCAACATCTTGGCTTCGGGATACTCTGCAAGAAACATACAAAGCAAGGTTAACGAACCAACAAGCAATGAGAAAGAAGATAAGCGGAAGACAAGACAATCAATAACATAAAAGCACAAGCAAGCCCGCCAGCAGGGAACAAGAAACAAGAAAAAGAAAAGTTTGAAAGGGACGACCATGCACGAGAAACGTGGATGGCCTTCCCCGAGCAAAACAAAACATCGCTTCCTGCTCCAGGAAGCTCCCGTACTCCTTGAAGTCCGGGAATGACATGCTGAGAGAAGAAGGGTCAACCATGATGACACCTTCTGGTAGACCACCATCACTCAGACACCAGAGGAGCTCATCTACCCTATCGCAATACCTGTCGAAAGGTATCCTACGCGGATCTAGCCTAAGGAAACGGGGATCAAACCCCATCTGAGAGGTCCGGGAAACCTCAGATAGGCTGGGGGTGTGGATCAATCGAAAACTAGTCTTACCTCTCCCGGAGGTACTAGCCCCCGGAGCCCCTTCGTTAGGGTAAGCCGCGGCGTGGCGAGCCTCGATCTCCTCTTCCTCTGGCTGGGGGTCGGGGAACCTCTCCGCCCAACTAGGAGATAGAGTATTTTCGTCCCGAGCTGCTTGGGTGATCACCTTAGACAGCTCCAGGGCAATCTGCTCCCGGATATCAGCTGACACCTGAGTTTGCCCCCTGCCACTCACTGGCTCGATGTTTTGTAAGGAGGCAAGTAGCCCATACTCCCTCAACGATTCGGAGGTCACAAGTCCCTCCACTTTCAACTCGTCCTCAGAAAGCCCTTCGTAGAACTTGGACCTCCTTATCATCTCCGCGCAGCGGGGTGTCCGCGGAACGACTTCTGCGAAAATCAAATACAAGCGTTAGAGATCCTCCCAAAAAGCAAATCAAGTGCAAAGAAACAAAGTAGAAAAGGAGAGGAAGGAGCGCTTACCAGGGATTTTGAAGTCCAAAGATAGGGCTGGCACCCTCTTCAGCGGGAAGCCAGTCGTCAGGAACCAGTATTCCCGGAGGTCTGGAACCCTTGCGGTATGACAAGTGGGGCACATCACGTCCGAGTGCCTTTCTAGCCTGTAAAACCCCACCTTGTCTGAATGACCCCTCATAGGCTGAGACTTCAACCCGTAAAAGTACAGCACCTCCTCCGGGGTAGGAGCTTCCAGTCTCCGGGACTTGCAAAAGATGAACCACCCTGCTAAGAGCTTGTAGCTGGGAGGAATTAACTGGAAGGGGGCAATCCCCGCCTTCACACAGAAATTGGCGAAGTAACTCCTTAGGGGCAAGTGCGCCCCGCACACTATGTGTGCCCAGCTCCAGGCACCAAAGCCCCCGTGACTCTGGCTAGCTGACTTGCCCAGCACCGACAGACGGTGCCACATCAGACCTGGGATGTTCTTCAGGCCTGCCTCAGAGGAATACAGCTCCAGCATGCCATAATTCCTGAAAAGGTTCGGTTTTTGGTCCATCTCCCAGATGGAACTATTGGAGGTTGGTGGGCTAGCCGCGACCGCTTTCGCCTTTCCTTTCCCCTTTCCACCAGCGACAGGAGAGCCCTTCTCTTGGGCAGAATCAGCCTCCCCCGCAGCAAGGAGTCGTTCCTTCGAGATGTTCGTCACTGGACAAAAGAAAAGAAAGAAGAAAACACTCTAAGCAGTCAGCACCCTTGTCATACCCTAGTGGTATCAAAGGCGTCGGGGAGACCCTCCCCGAAAACTGCTTGGAGAGGCTCCCACCGAGCTTACCGAGGGATTGGCACCATGCCACCCGAAGGACAGCAAGGAACCAGACTCAGACCCCGAGCCTAAGCCCACCAAAAGAAGTGTTTTTCCAGAGAAAGACACCCTAAAGGCGTTCATGCTTATGCCCTAAAACAGCAAAACAAGGGACGACTTTCCAAACGCAAAACGCCAAAGCATGCAGAAAAGGCTACTTATCGACTCACAATCAATCACATGCCTACCAAAGCCCTATTCACACATGCACATAAGCAATAATGGCAGAAACCTCTACTCTAACAACTGCCAACAACCTAAGGTTTGGGAGGAAAGAGCAAAGTAGAAATACTTACTGATATTCGGGTAGTTGGAGGTTGAAGGAGTAACTGGATCACTGCACAGCACGATCGCGAGAAGTAAAAGCTGCAAAGACGAACGGCGATTCAAACCAAGAACTTCGGGGAATAAACCCACTGCCAAATCAAAAAGAAAAGTTTCCAGATACTTACCGAAAATGGCAAGTTCGGGGGAACGTAAGCTGGGAAGCCTGAGAGTTCGAAGGTTTGGAAATCTGAAAATCCTAAAGATGGAGAATCTGAAAGCGTAAAGAGGAAGAAAGGTCCTTTCCCTCGTTTTTATAGCAGGGAAGAGGCCGTTTCGAATTCCTCAAGTGGACGGTCCCGATCTTCCCATTCCGTGTGCATCAGATCCAACGGCTGGAGAGGAAGCGACGATCCTATTTATGACTCCTCGGATGGGAATAAAGTATTTATTTCCCATCATTACACCACCTCGGGCCCGGAGTACCATTAAAAACCGTCAAATCATTAGTCAGATGACTGACGCACGCATACTCAACCAGTCGCCTCACGCCCACGTCTTGGTCGCAGAACCATTCCCAGAATGACACGTGGTCCTTGCCACACTTGAGTACTTGATCTCAAACAGAAGAAATTCCCTTTCTTTTTCATACTAACACTCAGGCGGGAAAAAGGAACCCTTCCGGGAACACAGAAGGTGCCCCCTCGCCTAATCTAAGAAACCGATTGTACAAGCTCCCAGATCCCTCAAAGCTCCGTGACCTTGGGGGGTAAATGTTATCCAGATTTCCGGATAGCGTTTAGATTGATGGCCTCGGGGAAGCAGAATTATCGATGTCTTTCACGGTAGGTGACCAGAGCTCGCGGATGAACAGAAAGGCTTCACCTCTCCCGCTTGGTGTCCGGATTACTCTTCCAAGCAAACACAATACGGAAACTCGTCAACTCTCCCGGACTCCCAAAGGGGTATCCTTCGGGGAAGCTCCTTCCAGGAGAAGCTCTTCGAGTGGTCTCCGCGGAAGCAGTTCCGTGCCTCGCACGGAACAAAGCCAAACGGTCGAGTCCTGGAGGAGGCATATTTGGAATGATATCCGCCTGACACAGGATCCCGCCTGACACGCCCGACAGGTCAAAGCCGCACACATCCCAGCACGCCTAAGGGTACCTTTTCGCCTACTGTTCCGCTGACAACTTGGAAAAGACGGCTGACTTTGTGTGTTCCCCATACTTTCACGTAAATATACCCACATAGAGTCTTGTAGCCATGCTACTACAGTAATTGTATCCCTATTTATGGCTGGTGTAATTAAGACTCATGTACGTAGAGAAAAACCCTAATCCAAAACCCTAGCTATAAAGACCCCTTCATTTTACAAGAAGAGGGATGAACAAATCATATAGCAAAAACTCTACTAAAATCTCTCTAGCTTCATCTTCTTCAAGAGAACCCGAGAGAAACACTGTGAGTGTGTGAAGTTCTTGTGCACCAGCCATCTTACTGTAACCTTTCCCAAGTATAATAACATCGACTCGTGGACTAGGGCTTGTTAACGCCTGAACCACATAAAAACACTGTTTGTTTAGTTACATTTTAGCATTTCTACAGTTCTTATCTTTTTATTATTCTGTTAGTTATTCGTTTCCGAAAAACTCGGTAAACACTACACAAAGATACCCTCTGACGCTCAAGTTAGTACAATTTCCCTCAAGACAATCAACAAAAGTAGCAAATTTTGTGAACTAAAATAATAAAAGATCTATTTTGAAGTCCTTTGGGGTACTATTTATAGATTTTAAATATTTAGTTTAGATAGAAAGAATTTATTCCGATTAGTACACATCATACATCATCATTCTGTAAGACAGTGGAAAATGTGGAAATAAACTAGGTCTAGCGCTAGTAAACCTTCTTTCAAATACTTATTAAAGGATCCTGGTCACTTGCTTCACAACCAATGATTAGGCAAACTTTGCTCCTACACTAATAAAATGACATTGAAATCTAATTATCTTTTGGCAATAGTTCTCCCACTAAAGTAAGTTTGTAAAACTTAAATCACTTCAGCCATGTTTGGTTTTCAAATTGTACAATCTAAGAAGTATTGATAATTTTGTAAATTTTGTACAACTAATAACTTCATTTTAGTGTCATTTTAGGATGTGTTTTTGTGGTAATCTTGAGTCTTTATGTTTGTTTTTTGCAAGATTACACTTGTGTTTGTCTTTGTTGGAGTATTTTGAATCATGAGCTAAACGTGAAAGAACAAAATATGGTGGAAAAATGGAACTTTTGGTGGTTCTTCGACTCAAATTGGCATTAAGTATGAGTTACAAGAAGTTTTTGATGAATGAAGGATTTCAAAAGGTCAAAATCTAAAAGAAAAAAAAATAGAATTAGAGTCGCGGCCCTTAAGGAATTAGGGTCGCGACTTGCTTTTATTAGTCGCAGCGCTAGAAGAATTAAAGGCAAATTCAGGAGGCGCATGGAGACGCGAGCCGCGACCTGGGTGAACAGGGCCGTGGCGCCTGAAGACCTGACCAGATTTGGAAGTGCCTTAAGAAAGACACGGGTTGCGACCTAAGAAAGGCCAATTTACGGCCCACCTTGCCAACACAGAATAATTCAATTTTTAAAAAAAATATAAATTCAGACTTTAGGTTTTAATTAGGGAGGTCAGATTTTTTATTACGAATTTAGAGAGCAATTCTGATTCTGAGGCATTGTTTTCTGCAATTTCATGTTTTTATTTTTTCTTCAAGCTTTTGGATTTTATGTTTTTGAATAATTATTTTGTTGTTTTAGTCATGTCTAATATGAACTAAATCCTCTATCTAGGCGTTAATGTAGTCGCTTGGTATTCTTTTTAATGTTATTATGATGTTCTATTGATTATTCTTCTTTACTCTAATCTATATAATATTTGCCTAATGCTAGTAAATACTTGATCAATATTTGCTTGATTTATGATTTTGATTCAAAATTCAAAAGATGTGAATTGAATATGCTAGCGTTATATAAACATAGGTTACATATTTGACGAAAGTACATGTATGGCTTGTGTAGCAATTAGGTTTCTATACTTAATGTCTGCTACATGTTTATGTTTATCACGGAGATGTAGAAAACCTACATATAGGTTGAGATCTTATATCTTGAAAAAGAATAGGAATCCATTTTTGTTAACCTGCTATTAGAATAGGACGAAGAGATTTAGAACTGATTAGTAAAATTAATAGAATGAAAAGTTGATGAACTTAATACCCTAGGTCTTCTTATTATTGATTTTTATCCTTTGATTAGTTGTTTTGTTTACAGTTATTTAAATTTTGTTTGTAATTAGATTTATTCATCTTAATTTTACTTTCCAAATAGAAAGTAAAAGCACTTATTGGTAATTGGGATATAGTCTCTGTGGGAATGATTCTTATTTACTATCTATATTACTTGAATCGATTGTGTATACTTGTGCATCATATTTTACCGATCAAGTTTTTGGCGTCATTGCCGGGGACTAATATCCAATTTTCGTTGTTGCCATTGGGTTTCCCGGACCTATTGGCGGCTTTGGTGGGATCTTCTTTCGGACCCTGGTCGTCTACGGGCGTCTTTCCTTCGTTGGCAATGGCCTCTTCCAGCTTGATGTACCTGTTTGCTCGGTCCAAAAATTCTTGGGTCCTTTTTACTCCATTCTTCCGCAAGCTGTTTCAGAGGGATGAATGGCTCTGTACTTCAGCAGTAAGTGCCATCATCTTTCCTTCATCACCAACTGTCTTAGCATCAACAGTGACTCGCATAAAACATTGGACATACCCCTTCAAGGTTTCCCCCTTTTTCTGGCGTACCTCGACCAACTGGTTGGCCTCGGTCGGATGTACTCGACCAGAATTTGAAAACCACTCCTACGCAGTATCGGACAAGGTGGCTGGAAAGATTCTGCATCGAGCGTCATCTAACACCTTCTGGATATCCATTTGTATCTCGAATTTATTTACGTGAGATACTGGGTCTTCTAATCCAGTGAAGTTGGGCAAGATCGGCATCTTAAATTTGCTTAGGGTCTCGGCCATTGCTATTCTTTGTACAAACAGAGTGCCTCTTCTCTGGTCGTATTCAATGTGGGATGTCTGGCTCCCCACTAGCTGCTGGACAACCTGGTTTAAAGCATCGAGTTGGGTCTGCACGACGTCTGGCACTACTGGAGTGATTGGTGCTGGAGGTGCACACTTGTCGTGCCTCTCTCTTATGTCAATAAGAACATCCCTCAAATACCCATCCCTACGCCTTTGTTCGCTCGCGCCCAGTCAATCAAAGACGTTGGGCTGTCTAGGCTGCCCCACATCGTTTTGGCTCGTCGGCCAGTTCTCTCTTGGTGGGGGGTTCTGTTCTCCAGCCCTCCCTCCTTGTCGCCGACCAGCGTTTCCTCTCCCAGAATCCACCTCATTATAGTCATGCCCATCCCTAAAGTGTGACCAACTACGGTGCGACTTGTTGTTCGCACTGTTTCCTCCTCTTGCTGGCATATCCCGACCAACAGGTGGAGGCTTGCATTGGTTGGTAGGTCCCTTGGCATTATTATGTCATGGGGGACTCCCGACCGTAGAGCCTGAATCAACCTGCCTTTTTCTCGCAGAAGGATGTTGTCCCCTGCTCGGTGGGTTTGGCTCCTCGGCAATCTGACGTCTAGGGCTCCAGGGAGGCTACCCAGCCTTATTCTGCCTTTGTTGCTGGGGATGATCTCGACCAGCGCGAGAAGGTGGTTGCTGCTTAGTATCATGAAATGGAATATCCTTTTGAGCAGCAGGGGGTTACTCCGGCCTCTGAGGGTTTGTCGGTTGAGGTGGAGTGTGGTGATGTTGAGGATGATCTGAATGTGGACCTTGCTGCGGTGGCGTATTAGGTGGCTGATCCGTTCAGAAGCCGATGCAGGCTGTCCTCGGGCCAACTGAATGGTTGCCTCCAGAGCGGCAGTGGCGTCCCTTTGTCGGCGGTCCATGTCGGCTTGCCGTTAATTCAATTCTTGGCGTTGCCTATCAATCTCTCTCTGCTGCAACGCCATCGTTTCATCCACATTTTCTTGATTAGCCCTCAGATTCGCTAATTCCTCCTGCAACACAATCAGAGTCAACCTCAAGGTCTCATAATCCATTTCCTCCTCCTCCAAATCCACTTGCGGTTCATCTTCAGCCACATATTGCGGAGGAGGCTGGGTTGGTGCATTATCAGAGGTTTGTCCAGTCTTTCTATTTGTTTTCTCCATTTGATCTTCTTGGAGGTCTTGAGTTCAAATCTCAACGAAAGCACCAAAATTTTGACCCTTGATTTGGTCAACAACACGGAGTCAAGTAAAACGATAGAAATGAGATGAAATCAAGACAAAAAGATAAACGACACAAAAGATTTATAGTGGTTCGGCCCCAGCAAATGGTAATAACCTACGTCCACTTAGTGTTCTTATTAATGTAGAATCTCAAGAACTGTGATCAACACAAGTTTCACAAGCCTCAGGATGAATACAAGTATGGCAGATAAGAACACTCTAATTCTCTCTCAGAATTCCAGAGTTTAAAAAGTCCAAAAGAAAAGTCCCCTCTCTTAAGACCTTTGATTCTTATTTATAGGCTCAAGGAGTTCTACATGGGACGATGGGCCCTAATTACACTTAATACAAGTGTATCTAAATAACAACAGAAATAACAGTTATTACATAAATACAAAGTTACATATCTGCAGAAAACATTTGAAATACTACGACCAAACTAGTTGCTCATGAACTATACTGTCTGTTGAGTGAATTCTCTTCTGGTCGATGGTCGAACAGATCATACTCACTTAAACGGTCACGTGTATGTTAATTCTTCCACATCATCAGGTAGTCCTTTTTTGGGTAAATAGTGGGGAAGTGGACAAAAGAAACTCATACCGGTAGATCTTGAAATTGAAAGAACGTGCAGACAAAACCCAAAGATAAAGAAAAGGTTGGATTTTTCCATGGCTGAGAATCAAGGAAATGCAGCAATCAATGCTTTGCTAATGTTAATAATATTCCAAATATTGTTAAGGTCACAGTGGAACGAGGACCAAGGACACTTAGAGACTATGTACTTCCTACTGTCACAGGGGTGTATTCATGCATCAGACACCCCACTATTGTTGCAAATAATTTTGAGATTAAGCCAATAGTATTACAACTGGTGCAGTCTATTGTTCAGTTTGGGGGGTTGCCCACGGAAGATCCTAATTTGCACATAGCCAATTTCTTGGAGCTATGTGCAACATTTAAGATGAATGGGGTGACTGACGATGCGATTAGACTTAGTTTATTCCCATTCTCTCTACGAGATCAGGCAAAGAGTTGGCTAATTTCACTGCAAGCTAATTCTATAACAGCATGGGAGGAGTTAGGCCAGAAGTTCTTAGCAAAGTTTTTCCCTCCAGCAAAAGCTGCAAAGTTCAGAGGGGAAATTAATAATTTCTCCCAGACAAAAGGGGAATTGTTGTATGATGCATGGGAAAGGTTTAAGGAATCGCTAAGGAAGTATCTGCGTCATGGTATAGAGAAATAGATGCTAGTCCATAATTTTTATAATGGGTTGAATAGTACTACTCGTACCATAATAGATGCTGCAGCATGAGGTGCGTTCATGAGCAAGAGTGCTAATGAGGCGTATGAATTGCTAAATGAGATGGCAATGAATAACAACTAGTGGCCAACTGAAAGGGGAAAAACAAAGAAGGTGGCTGGTATGATTGAATTGGATGCTATTTCTATGCTTACAAGGCAAGTGGCAGCTTTAACGAAGCAGTTACAACAAAGCAACCTGTCAGCTCAAACCATGCAAGTTCAGAGTTTATGTGGGGCATGTGGGAGTGCTCATCCATTAAATCAATGTCCTGCCATGGATATGAATAATATACCTATGGAACAAGTCCAAGCTATAAGTAATTTTCAAAGACCAATCAATAACCCCTTTTCGATGTCATATAACCAAGGGTGGAGGAATCACCCTAGTTTCTCATGGACAAATAATCAAGCTGCGCAATAACCTTTCCCTCAAAATCAGAAACAATACTCACCTCCATAGCCATAGCCAATACCACATCAATCAACACATATGAAACAACCTGATGCACAATTCGATGTACTGAACCAGTTCATGACAGAAACTAGGGCATCTATCAGGAGTTTGGAGACTCAAATGGGGCAGTTGGCTACTATGATGACAAACCGTGCTCAAGGAAACTTACCAAGCACTATAGAGGTAAACCCAAAAGAACAGTGCAATGCAATATCCTTAAGGAGTGGCAAGGAGTTAAAAGAGCCAAAAGTAGTTGATAAGGAGAAGGAAGTGAGTGGGTCAAATATTACTTAAAACTTAGAGAAGCATCCAAATATAAGCATAGATCACCATATAAAGATTCCATACCCTTAGAGGCTTCAAAAGAATTAGCTTGACAAGTAGTTTTCTAAATTTTTGGATATCTTTTGAAAGTTACACATCAATATCCCGTTTGTTGAGGCACTGGAACAAATGCCAAGTTATGTGAAGTTTATGAAAGAAATTTTGTCAAAGAAAAGGAAACTAGAGGACTATGAGATAATGACACTTACTGAGGAGTGTAGTGCGATAATTCAAAAGAAACTACCTCCCAAGCTTAAAGATCAATATTCCATGTCTATAGGGGGCTCAGTGGTGACAAAGGCTTAATGTGATTTAGGGGCCAGTGTGAATTTAATGCCTCTATCAATCTTTCAGAAGTTGAATTTGGGAGAAGCTCGGCCTACTGTCGTGTCTTTGCAGATGGCGGATCGATTAGTCAAACATCCTCGTGGAGTGATTGAGGATGTATTGGTGAAAGTGGAAAAATTCATCTTTCTTGCAGACTTTATTATTCTTGATATGGAGAAAGATGAAAATTGTAACTTCCCAAAATTACCTAATAAGGCTTAGGGCCTTGATTAGGGGGCCGGAGTGACAATATGTGAAAATATGTGTTTAATTGCTATGTTAATTGTAATTATGTGAATTACGTGATAATATGACTATATGTGCATATTTAGGGGTATTAAATATGCACACAGGCCTGCTTCTTATTAGAAGGGCGACTTTGGTAATTTGGCTCGTTGCGGGCATAATTGTATATCTATGTGCATATATGTGATATATGTGAGAGACCACATTGTTATGTGGGTTTATTTGGGTTACTTGGCACGAGGCGATCCTAAGGATCAAGCTAGCGGGAAAGTCACAGCGGGACCCAATACTTGACTCGGGGCGAGCCAAGGGGTATTTTGGGTAATAGTCATTTATTTGGGTTATCGGGTTATGGAAATAAATAATTGGAGATATATTTGAAGTTATAGTGTTTAGGAGGGAATATTGGGAACAATTACCATTTTTCCCTCGGGGACGTTTTGGTACCCCGAGCCTTGGGATTGGCTTAAGCTAGATAAGCTTAGTTATACAAAAGACAAAACAACAGAACACTTAGATGCTTTGGGTCTAGACCAACTCTCTCTCTATTCACTCTCTCTTTTCTCTCAAGACCACTTTCCAAGTTAACCATTGAAGCTAAGGAGGATTTGGGCTAGTAACACAAGGATTGGAGCTAAAGTCTTGGAGATTAATTCAGTAGCATTTGGGGAATTCGATCTTCAGTGAGGTAAGCTTTGAATTATAAATTTTGGCCATTTAATTATGGAATTTTCTGGCTGGTTTTTAAGTGTTTTGAGCCTTTGAAGTTCAAAGATTGAAGTAAGGATTTAATGAGTTTTGGGACTAGTAAATTGTTGGGTTTGCTACTGGGAACATATTAGAGTTATTGTATTGATTTAATTATGTTATTGGGATGATTTTGGGTTAAATTGGATGGGATTTAGCTGCTGAAATGGAGGTTTTTCCGGGTTCGAAGGGGTCGTGTCGCGGCTCTGTTCTTGGTGTGTCGTGGCCCTCTGAACTATTAGGAGCCAAGGTGGGCTCTGCTGCAAGGGCAGGCCGCGACGCCACCATGGCTGGGCCGCGGCGCATGTCTGCTGGTTGGGGAGGTTGAGCCTGTGGTTGGAGGCGAGCCACGACATAGGGGCATGGGGCTGCGACTCTTAGGGGATTTTGAGCACGAGAACTTAACCTTAGGGGCTCGGGATTATTTCAACTACCCGGTTTGATGGAACCCTAGGCCCCGGAGGCTAGGACTTGGTCCGGAAGCCTTTGATCGCTCAATATTAATGGAATCCTATTTTATGGTTGTGACTTAGGGTATCGCTAGGGGCTCAGTTTCGGGATCGTGCTCGATCGTCGTTCTTATTTGCACTTGCTTGGACCTAAGGAATGAAAACTACACCCAGAACATGTTGTATGTGATTAGGGCTTGGCCCGTTTGTTGTATATTAATACGATAGGGCTTGGGCCCCAGGATTGGTTATGTTAGGCTATTGTTCTAAATGCTTGTTGATAAATGCTTAAGTGCTTATATTCGTTACATGAATTCTATGGTTAGGGCATGTGGCCCCTTTATGTGAATATGTTTAGTATTTTGGAAATGGTTATTCAATGGGATTGTATGATTAGCATGAATATGTGCTTGATTGTCGGGATGTGCCTATCCACATCTGTTTCTTATAAGTAAGGTATGTAATCCTGGATCGGGCTTGACTTATGAGTCAAGGACAACAATAGCGCGATGTGCACCGGTCGAGAGGCATTGGCCTAAACAAGCAACCTATTATTACGCTGATCGATTGTAAGGCCAAAGGTGAACAACGGGGGTTAGGCTAGCTCTATGGCTAGTGAGACAGAGCTAAGGGCGAGGCCCCATGTGACTCTATGGTCACGTAGCTATGGCATAGGCCCGAGAAGTGGCTTAAAAGCAAACTGAATAGGGCAGCGGCCCCAGGTTGATCCAATGATCATATGATTGAACTTAAATGTTATTGGCTATGAATTAATGTTATTGATTTCTATCGAATGGTTATTTTAAAGTTATGTTTTCTTTTGTTGCATGTTCTGTTTTCTTGCTGAGCCTCGGCTCACGGGTGCTTTTTGGTGCTGGTAAGGGAAAGGGAAAGCTTGACCAGCCATGAGTTGGAGAGCTTCGATGGCGGCGTGTACATATGCGGCTGCCCGACTATCACGGCCGGGATTATCTCAGAGGAACTAGGGTTACAGCCTGGTTTTCCACTTAGGCCGGCTGATGTAACTTTTGATATGTATTTACTCTTTTTAACAGTGAGTTGTAATATTTTGGGATCCCATGTTATATAAAACTTTTGGGATAAAATTCAATGGTTCTATGACCAAATTTTTTAACCCTAACTCTCGTCATTAACTTTAGTTACACGTTTTAAGCCAAATGACCTGATTAGCAGGTCTGACACAATTTTATTTACATAGTGTAACAGTCCTGGATTAGGAGGGCGTTACGAAAATATTCCAATAATACTTGGATGGCCATTCTTGGCTATTGGTAGGGCTTTAATCAATGTACAAGAGGGTGAGTTAAAGCTGCGAGTGCAAAAAGAGGAGGTAATATTTAATGTTTTTGCAGCAATAGAAGTTCCAACTTGTTGTAGAGTTGAAGTGATAAAAAGAGGAGAGAACAAGTTGGAAGTCTCTAAGCAAAGATCCATGGTTAAGACTGGAATGCGAAAAGTGTGTCATCGTTTAAAAAGGTTCTTTAGTGAGAATATTCGAATGTTACATGAGCGGGGTAAAGTTCCACCAATTTATAATAACAAGAAACGAGGACTAACTCTTGACACTATGGCTCTCAAGGATGTGAGGGGTGAACTTGATCCAAGTTGAAATATGAAAGAAAACAAATGTCCGGCTAAATGACATTAACGACAGCGCATTTGGAGGCATTCCAATCTTTGATTTGCATTTTTTTATTAGTTTTATTTCGATTATGAACACTTTAATTTTAGTATTTTGTTTATTTATTTTTATTTGATTTTAATTTCTATTAAATATGGGACTAATTTGAGTTGCAGCGCTACTTCGGGATCTGACAAAATGAACTATGGGATAACCAAAAAAATTTCTTTCCCCATTCCCGATTCATCATCTCAATCTGTATCATTTTAAGCAGTCTGAGGTGTTAGGTAAGTTTCTTTTCCTTAACTTTTATTTTAACATTGGGGACAATGTTTAGGTTAAGTTTGGGGGAAGAAATTTATTGTTTGTGTTGTGTTGTGTTTGGTATGTTTTGTCTAGGTTGTTTAGAGTGTTAGTTCAATCAAATTGACAATGATTAGCCAATGATAATGTGATTGAATGATGTGATGTGATGTATAAATTGAATGGGAATGAAGCCATAAAAATTCGTGTGCTTGGTTGAATATTTCTTTCCATTTTTTTTAGTTTGTCAACTTAAATAATTGAGAGCTTAATCATGATTTTTAATAAATTGTATGTGATTGAATATTATTTATGCTTGCTGAATGTAGTAAAATAAAAATAAATTATGAAAATATTTTTATCCTAGAACTTGTTTGCTTGCTATTTGAGACAAAATCCTAGATGATGCATGCTTAGGAAGATGATTTAGGCAATTCTTTGGAGCGTTTGAGCCTTTCAAGCCAAGTTTGATTTATTAAATCCCTAATTACCCGATTTTGAGCCTAATTTGATTTTTTTTCTTTGTTTGACACTTATTTTGTGCCTATGAGAACTTTGTTATTTTTCTTTCCTTTTGATATACCATGAGAATATGAAAAGTGATTGGGGGATGGTATGTAATGGGGGTTTATTTGTGGAAGTTTATGTCATTAATAGAAGAAAAATTGAGAGAAAAAGAAAAGTATAGTGAAAATGAACTACACTCCAATTGAAAATACAAAGAAATAAGTTTGGGGGAGCGTTGTATCATTAGAATAAAAAAAAATCAGTTTATAAATTTCTCTCAAAGTAAGAAAATTTGGGATTATTTTTGGGGTTTGCAAGTTGATACAAAATTGGTTTGATTGGTTTGTGTGCTTATGGTATATTTGAGCCTAAATGACTTTTTCATCTACCTTTACCTAAGCCATTCAATTATAAGTTGTGGAAGTCCTATTAATTTCTAAGCATATGTTTTCTACATTAGTGTAGATTAGTAAGTATAGCAAGCTTATGAGATAATGATATTAATTGATTGTAATGAAAAAAATTGGTGAGCATGAATTGATTCGAATGCATTTTATTTATTAATCATGATTTTTGAGAGCTTTTATTTTTGTTTGGACTTAAGTCAATTGGAAGAATGTTTTGACTGAAATTCTGGATTATAAGTTGATTTTCCTGAAGATTATATAAGTATGTTAGTCATCATAGCTTGAGGCTTGAATAATTGTTGTTGGCTTGATTCAATTGTTTTTGTTGTTTAGGTTTTAGTCGAGTCTGTTTATTGTTGTGTTCTTTACTCGAGGGTGAGTAAAGAGTAAGTTTGGAGGATTTTGATAACTCCATTTTAGTGTCGTTTTAGGATGTGTTTTTTGTGGTAATCTTGAGTCTTTATGTTTATTTTTTGCAAGATTACGCGTGTGTTTTTCTTTGTTGAAGGTTGGTGTTTTGAATAACACGAAAAGAAAAAAAAATGGTGGAAAATGGAACTTTTGGTGGTTGTTCGACTCAAATTGGTGTTAAGGATGAGTTACAAGAAGTTTTTGATGAAGGAAGGATTTCAAAAGATCAAAATCAGAAGAAAAAAAAATAGAATAAGAGTTGCAGCATGGGCTTAAGGGCCGCAACTCTAGTAAAGTTAGAGGTTGCATAACCTACTGAAAGGAATTAGGGTCGCGGCGCTAGAAGAAACAGAGGCAAATTCAAGAGGCGCATGGAGACGCAGGTCGTGACCTGGGTGAAGAGGGCCTCGCACCTGAAGACCAAACCAGATTTTGAAGTGCCTTAAAAAAGACACGGGCCGCGACCTAAGAAGGGCCAAGTCGCGGCCCGCCTTGCCAACAAAGAAGAATTCAGTTTTTTTAATATAAATTTAGACTTTAGGTTTTAATTACGGAGGTCATATTTTTTATTACAAATTTAGAGAACAATTCTGATTCTGAGACATTGTTTTCTGCAATTTCATATTTTTATTTCTTCTTCAAGCTTTTGGATTTTATTTTTCTGAATAATTATTTTGTTGTTTTAGTTATGTTTGTTATGAACTAAATCCTCTATCTAGGGGTTTATGTGTCGCTTGGATTTCTATTTAATGTTATTATGATGTTCTATTGATTCTTCTTCTTTATTCTAATCTATATAATGTTTGCCTATTTGCTTGATTTATGATTTTGATTCAAAATTCGAAAGATGCGAATTGAATATGCTATCGTTATATAGACATAAGTTACATATTGGACGAAAGTATCTGTATGGCTTGGGTTATGGAAAGGACTCCTCAGTGATTTTGATAAAGCTGGTTATGATAGGCTTTGGTTTGATCCAGGGTATGGATTGGTTAAGTAATTATGGAGCAATCTTAAATGGCAAGGAAAGTATAGTAACTCTTGGGCTTAAGAGTGGAAAGCCTTGTGATAGTCGCATGGTGCATGTGTAATGCCCCAAATTTCCTAATAAGGTTTTGGACCTTGATTAGGAGGTCGGGAGGGCCATAATTGATTTACTATGCTACTCAATGATTATATGCATGTTTATGTGAATTATATTATGATATGATGTTATATACATGCATGTGGGTCCACAACTGTTTATTAAACTGTTTTGGCAATTTGGGCGGTTTAGAGCATAATTGTGAATTTCGGTGCATTTTGTGATTTGTGAATGAGATCCCGTCATTATGGAGATATGTTCGAGCTTTTCGGCATGAGACGATCATGAAATGCAAGTGTTCGGTCTAGTCATAACGAGTTTAAGTTCGGGGCTCGGAGTGAGTCTCGGGATGGTTTTAATGATTAGAGCATTACCGAGAATTAAAGGGTAATGGGATATGGATTATTGGTGTCTGAGAATATTGAGAATAGCGGGAATTGGAGAGTGTTAATTGTGATCAACAAAATAGGTGCGAAAGGACAGTTTTGCCCTTGGTGGCTGTTAAGGTTTTATTTTAGGCTTGAAGGCATTTAGGTCTTCTCCCCTAAAGGATTTATATAAACCATTAAGGCTGTAGAAGAGAAGCAAAAACAGAGTATCCTTCTCCTTCTCTCCCGATAGGTTTTCCCCTTCATTTCTCTTTGGATTTTCAAGCTTCTTTTGTGGAATTAAGCCAAGGAAAAAGCTTTGCCAAGCTAGGGTTATGCTCCACCATTGAAGAGGGTGTGTTGTTGAGATTGAGGTGAGTTTTTAACCATTAGAACTATAGCTTTTACTCTGTTTTCTTAGTTAAGTTCCCACTGGTTTTTGAGTTGGAAAGTTGAGTTTCGATGGGTGTTTTGGCTAGAGTTCTTTGGGTTGTGATGCTTGGGCCATGTGAGGATGGTTTTTAGGTTCATTTGGGACTGAATTTGATGTTTGGAAGCTTTTGATTTGGGTTTGAAATGGCAGAATCGAAGGAGGAAATTTCTGGGCTGAAGGTAGCGCTACAGCGCCCAGTGTAGGGCGCTACAGCGCTACCTGCAGAGGAGGTTGGGCAGTTGTGGTTCTGAGTAGAGCACTGGGGCGCTAGGAGGGCAGCGCTGTAGCGCTCCCTGTTTCTTTAGAACCCTGTTTTAAGTGTTTTTAAGGGTTTTTGGCTCGGGGTTTCAATCCTTAAGGCCCGGGATCGAATCTACTCACCGTGTGGGCATGTTTTAGGGTCCCGAGAGTGGGGTTTAGACCAAGACCCTATCATTGTTGATTTTCATTAATTGGAGATTATATTTGGTTATGACTAGGTGACCGCAAAGGGATTAAAGGATCGATCATTCTCAAGGGTCATTCTCGCTCGGACCAGAGGTAAGAAAACTGCACCCCATGTGTGACATGCATAGTCATTCTTGATGCATGTTGGATGTTTAAATGTAAACATTGATAGCATATTGAATGCTTGGAAATTTTGCCCATTTGCATATGATTATTATTGAGGCATGCTAGTTGGTTAAATGTGATGCATGTGATGCACGAGAAACATGTGATTAGGGCATGCCATGAATGATGAATATGGGATTGGTTAGAGCTTGAGTCTCTGTGTTTGTGTACGATCATGATAATGCTGGTAACTGTTAGGTAAGCATGCTGAATGCCCCACTCTTGGATAATTGGCATATGATACACATTGATAGCATTGCTTACTTGTGCATGGTACTAACTAATTAGTCAGATTTGGCAAAGGTGTTAGTATCAACTGTGAAGCTGTGACTCACTAGTCAAGTTCGGCAGTGGTACTGGACACTGGTCACATTGGGCTGACTCACTAGTCAGGATAGCCTTAGCGTGTTCCACGCAAGCCATGTCGATTAGATCAAATCGACCTTCTGCATTGAATGACTCAAAGATCATTAATGCAGGACCAACCCCAACTTCGATGAATATAAACAAGCGTTTATCTAGCCAAAGGCTAGTCATTTAGAGCCAGGGCCAACGAGCCCCGTGACTGTTAAGTCACATGGCTATGGGCACCGGCCCTTAGTGACATGCTTGGCAGTCACTCATTTGATAAGAGCCATTGTAGGAAAGCCCAGGTAACGGTGTCGTTACACGGCTATGGGTACTGAGACCCTAGTGACTTGTTTGTCAGTCACTCAGTATGGTTTACCAGAACCTCAAGTGATATTCACTTATCTGATCAGAGCTATGAGCTTTGTATGATCATTTTGATCATCATATGCATGGCTATGGGCACTGGCCTCAAGCGCTTGTCTAGCCAAGGGCTAGCCATTTAGAGCCAGGGCCAGCGAGCCCCATGACTATTATGTCACATGGCTATGGGCACTGGCCCCACAGTGACGTGCTTGTCAGTCACTCAGCATGGTTTTCCAGAACCTTAAGCGTTAAGACACTTATCTGATTAGGATTGACCTGATAGTCCTCCAATCAGAAGGGCAGGATTTCTTATCCTGGATACCCCAGCATTGTTTGAACTCATTTGCATGCTGAATAGAGCTATGGTTGCTAGGCATGCCAGATATGATTTGATATCGTGAAATGACTGTTTATGAGCATATGAGTTTTCTTGCTGGGCTTCGGCTCACGGGTGCTGTGTGGTGCAGGTAAAGGCAAAAGAAAGTTGGACCATCCTTGAGTTGGAGAGCTTAGGTGATGATGTGTACATATGCAGCTGCTCGACCAATACTTGGGCGAGGTTTGAAAGTGGAACTAGGGTTAAACCCTGTTTTGCTGCTTAGAACGGCCTGTTGTAAATATTTTCCTGTAATAGACTCTGAAATTATATTTTTGGGATCCCAATGTATAAAGTAAACTTTCTAATGAAACGTTATACCTTAACCGAAATTTTTAATCCCTAAACCGCTAATCACACTTAGTTACACGTTTATGGCCAAACGACTCGATTAGCGAGTTTAGCACTGTTTGCAATGTGCACTGTAGCGGTCCCTGGAGTTGGGGCGTTACAATTTTGGTATCAGAGCATGCCAAGGTTTATGTGTTCCTGAAGACAAGCTAGGCATGTACACTCATCACTGAAAATAGCTTCACTCAAGGAATTGTAACTATTTCTATGGTTATGTGCTTAGCTGCTTAAATAGATTGTGAATGCTTTACCTGCACATTTCATTAGGGAGCATGAGATTCTGATAGAGCTTGGCTCTTGACTATTTGATTATATGCTCCGTGAATATATTTATGAACATGATCCTTTGATTACCTGCTCCATGATTATATAATTGTGATATTTGCATGCTGGAGTTAAGGCATGGTGTGAATGATGAAAGAGCAGGGAACATGATTGATGTGTGAATGTCGTGGGCATGTTTTAGCACAGCAAGTGATTTTTTATTGTGATGCGGTAAGATTGATCCCATGGGGGAAAAAACCTCTTGATATGCTCATCATGATTAATGGGTCAAGTTATTGACTGCAGATCCAAACAGCGGGTTTATATCCAAGGAAGATAATGAGGCCTGGTGGTGGTTATTCAGAGGTTGGGAATTTAAGCCAGGGGTTGAGTTCTTCATCTGTCCCTCAGATTTTTCACCAGATAGTCACAGATTTGCAATCAAGATTGCAGAGGCATGAGGATGAGATCAGGTGTCTGAGGCAACAGCAAAATATGTTGGGGAGTACCTCTTCCTATGCTGTGCCAGGAGTGGCACCAGGTTTGGCTCAGCCTAGGGTTGAGAGCAGATGGGAATTTCTCTGTGGGAGATTCCAGGAGTATTACCCTCCAGTTTTTGAGGGAGGCCTAGATCCATTTAGAGCTGAGCAATGGATGGGCATGATCAGTTCCATTCTTGATAGTATGGGGCTAGTAGGTCATGATAGGGTGATCTGTGCGACATATGTACTGCAGGATGATGCCCGAACGTGGTGGGAAGTGGTATCCCAGACACGAGATACAGCTGTGATGGATTGGAAAGAATTTAGGCAGCTGTTTAATGAAAAGTATTACTGTGATGTAGCTAAGACTGCCAAGATAAATGAGTTTCTGAATCTCGTTCAGGGAAAGGCATCAGTAACCGAGTATGTTAATAAATTTAATGGGTTGACCAAGTTTGCCTTAGACATGGTACCCACAGATGTAGCTTAGAAAGAAAGGTTTGTTCAAGGATTGAATCCTGGAATAGCTCAGGGCATTAGAGTTGCCCCAGTGCATGAAATCTCTACCTATGATCAGGTGGTAGAGAAGGCTCTTGTTGTTGAGAGCATAAGAGATGAGAAAAAGAGTGCCACGGAGCATGGAGCTCAGATGGTGGTATCTCCATTTATTGGAACAAGCAAGAAGAAAAGCTGGATGCCTTACCCAGAATGTGCTCGATGTAAGAGGCATCATCTGGGAGAATGCCGAGCAAGGTCATGTTTTGCTTGTGGCATGGTTGGGCATTTCAAGAAGAATTGCCCAAGGCTAAGAGAGCTTGAGCAAAAGAGGATAGACAGCTCGACTACAGCTTGAGTGTTTATTCCGAGGCAGTCAGAGTCTGAGACAGAGAGTAGTTCCTCAGGAGTGGCAGGTTAGTTTTCTAGTTCTGAGTTTTGAGTTATGCTGATTGGTTTTGGTGCCATGTTGTTCCTTTGTTTTTTGTATGTATGGAAGTATAAGGAGGACATGTAGATCACATGGTCATGCTGTGATGGGAAGATGATACTGTATTGGTGACTTAAGAAATAAATGGGAGTTGTGATAAAAAAAGACTCCTCAATGGTTTGAGTAAAGCTGGTTATGACTGGCTTGGGTTTGATCTGAGAATGGAAAGCCTTGTGGCAGTTGGCGTTGAGCATAGCTTTGGTATGCTGATGACATCTGTATTGAGAGCTAGAATTTTATTGCAGAGAGATGCGTAGAACTCCTAGCTAGTGTGGTGGATACCACCTAGGTTGTGCCAGTGAGATCAAGACAGACTGGACTAGTCTGTGAGTTCCTGGATGTGCTTCCAGGGGATTTGCCAGGATTCTCTTATGTGGAAGAGATAGAGTGGTGCTAGGAATGGATTCAGATTTGGGGCACTGTATTGAATGGCTTAGTAGATTTGTGAGAACTCGAGGCTTAGGTATTGAGTAAATTGGAATTCTCTAAGATGGATCTTGGATCTGGTTAGGACCAGTTAGGGATCAGAGAGGAAGTGATATAGGAGATTGTGATCGAATTGGAGAAGGGCACTGAGAGTGCTGAATATGTCTTGAGAATTGGTTTAATGCCAAGTGTTTGTGAATCAAATGAACAGAGCATTCAAAAGAATATTTTAGATGCTTTGGGAATTAATTCTGAGTCTTCTTGCAGATCAGAATCAGCTTGGAGGTTGTTATGACATCTCAGTGACGGAGAAAAGTAATTGCCTAAGCAACATGATGGTTAAAGTATTTGACTAAAGCTAGAGTAGAGTTTCTGGTTGGCCAGGTGGCCAGTTTATTGTTGAGATTATTATCTCAGAGAAGATAAAAAAGAAAGATGTTTAAGTGAACCACGGATAAGGAAAGATTGAATGGAAATCTTAGCTGGATTAGCTAAGGGATTGCAATATCAGGCATCATGGGATGTGACAGAGTATGAAAGCTTCACATTGATGGCCTGAGATGGAGAGGGATGTGATGGAATGGGTGGTAAAGTTCTTAGCCTAATAGCAGGTCAGATCAGAGTGTTGGAATCAGTGCGGCCATGGTAGCCTTTGTGTGTTTTATAATGGTAATAGGATAGCATCGTGATGGATTTTGCGGTGGGATTGCCCATGTTAGTGGGCCAGTATGAGTTGGCAATGAGACATTGTGGACCAATGTTTTAAGAGAGTATGTCTTTGATGGAAAGAGTAAATAATACAACTGTCTAGCATTCAGACCTCTTTGAGAGAGGAAGAGAGTGATCCAGTACAGTTTATTACTCTCAGACTGGTGGTAAATCAGAGAGAGAGGGTTATCCAATTATTATTGGAAGAACATCTTATAAGATGAATGAGTTAATATATATATCTGGATCCTGAGGGGGTTTAGGGGATTAATGAGATTGCTAGAGATTGAAGCTTGGATGCTCACTTCTCAGAATAAATGGAAAAGTTTTACTTAATTGAAAAGTAGGAATGTGGAATTCCAGGAAGAAGAATGTATCTTCTTTAAAGTATCACCATGGAAAGGAGTGAGGAATTAAGGCAAGCTAAACCCTAGTTCATCTCAGTAGTTGAATCCTGAATAGGTCTGGATAGGGTGACTTTGGATCAACCTTGTCTTTGGCACTGGAAGTTGTATACAGTGTGTTATGTACTTCCATGCAGTGGACATGGGTTAAACGAACTTATGAGTTGAGTTATAAGAATCTGAAGGTTGAGGTTAAGTATTCCAGTAAGGAATAGCCAGTTCAGATTGTGACAAAAGTAATAAGGTTCTGTTGAACAGAGTGTACTTTGGATAACGCTATAGAGACAGTGAGGTCGAGGAAATCACCTGAGGAATTTGAGTCTATTTTGCGGAATTGTTATTCCGAGCTATTTGAGTAAATTTCGAGGACAAAATTTCTGTAAGGAGGGGATAGTTGTAATGGCCCGAATTTTCCTAATAGGGTTTAGGACCTTGATTAGGAGGCCGGGAGGGCCATAATTGATTTTTCATGGTATTAAATGGTTATATGCATGTTAATGTGAATTATACTATTATATGATGATAAATGCATGCATATGGATGTATTTATAATCATAAGGGCATTTTGGTAATTTGGCATATTGAGGGCATATTTGTAAATTGGGTGCATATTGTACTTTGTGAATGAGGTTTTATTATTATGGAGATATATTCGAGCTAATCGACATGAGACGATCTTAGATTATTGATTAGCGGTTTTGTCATAACGGGGTCGATTATTGGGTAATAAGAATGTTATTTGGTGATAAATTGGGAGTATTTGAGGTCAGGAGGAAATTCTGGAAGTTTTGACTATAATGTCCCTGGGGGTGTTTTCGGGACCCCGAGCACTAGGTTTTATTTGAGGTTACTTAAGCTTGAAGTAGCTTGTCAGATAAGAACGTACGTTAGAAAATCTCTCTCTCCCTTCCCGATAGCTTATTTTACAATTCGAAGCCTTTTTGAAGGAATCTCGAGTTCTAGGAGTCGGAATCAAGCGAGGATCGAGGCATAGCGATCCTGGGAAAGATTAGAAGCTTCTTAACCGAAGGATTTGACGGAAAACAACCCAATCGAAGGTAATCTAAGTTTAAGTTTTAAGTTTTCAAAGTTTTTAAGCTTAGAATTGGACTTTGTGAATCGTTGAGTTTTTGGTTCGTTTGAGCCTAAGGTTTTGATGGTTTTGGACCATTGGGAAGCTTGGGAACTTTGATTTGATGATTTGGGAATGTTTAGGCATGTTTTTGGAGGATTTGGGAAGTTGAAAATTATGTTTGGGGATGGGCCAGGGTTGGGGGCCGCAGCCCTGTTCTTGGGCGCTGCGGCCCTAGCTCGATGAAGCAGGTGCCCCAGTTATGTTCTTGCTGGACGCCGTGGCGCTTCCTCAGGTTGTGCTGTGGGCCATGGCACAAGGTGCCAAGGCCGCGGCTCTTGGGCATGGTTGAGCCCGTTTGTGTGTTTTGACCCCAGGAACATAGTTTTAGGCCTCGGGATGGTTCCTACTACTTGGATTAGTTTGGATTGATGTCCCGGAGGCTAGATTTTGGTTTGGAAACCTATGTTGATCATTTTTTATTGATGGTGTCCCATATTTGGTTATGTCTAGGTGACCGCTAATGGCTTAAAGGTTGATCGTTCTCAAGGGTCGTTCTTATATTGATTCTAGCTCGAATCTGAGGTAATAAAACTGCACCCTGTGTATATGTGACATGCATGGTTATTCTTGATGCATGTTGGTTGATTAAATGTGACATGCATGGTTATTATTGGTGCATGTTGGATTATTAAATGTGGCATGCATGATTATTGTTGAGGCATGTCAGGTAGTTAAGTATGATGCATATGATGCACGAGAAACATATGATTAGGACATGCTTTGTATACTGAGTATGATATTGTTCAGAGCTTGAGCCTCTGTGTTTATGCATGGTCCTAATTGTACTAGTACTTGTTAAGTAAGCATGCTAAATGCCTTGTATACGGATATTGGATATGTGATATATGTTTGGTGGCATTGCTTACTTGTTTATGGCACTGACTAGTCAGGGACACTGACCTAAGAGTCAGAAATGGCATAGCGTCATGAACGCTGAGCCAAATGAAGATTAGATCTAATCGATATCAGCATTGAATGGCTCTAAGGCATTAACGCTGGACTGACTCTAAGGTCGACGAACTTATAAGCGCTTGTCTAGTCTAAGACTAGTTACTAGAGTCGGGGCCTAGGGCCCAGATGACTGCTTGTCACACGGCTAGGGAACAATGTTCCAAGGTTATGAATCTATGGTCATGAGGAAGGTTATGTTGGTGACTAATCACCATGCACCTATCCTGTTTAAGCTATGGAAGGTTCACTTATCTGTTAAGCCCTGGTGACCCTATCGTCACATGGCTAGAGGGGGCTGTACCCACTTTTGTGACTTTTGCGACTGTCACCTATTTGTTTGGACTGAAAGTCCTAGATGATTATTATGATCGTTGGTTGATGTATTATACTCAACATTGCGTTTCTATATTGGGGCTAAGAGTCCTGGATGATTATTATGATCGTTGGTTGATGTAGTATACTCAACATTGCGTTTCTATATTGGGGCTAAAAGTCCTGGATGATTATTATGATCATTAGTTGATGTGTTATACTCAACATTATGTGGATTTGTTGCCTGCTGGAATAGGGCTATATTTTCTAGGCGTGTGCCTTATGATTCGATGACATGTTATAACTATTCATGAGCATATTAAGTTTTCTTGCTGGGCTTCTGGTCACGAGTGCTATGTGGTGCAGGTAAAGGCAAAAGAAAATTGGACCATCCTTGAGTTGCAGAGCTTAGGTGATGATGTGTACATATGCAGCTGCTCGTCCACCACGGCCGAGGTTTGAAGAGGAACTAGGGTTAAACCCTGTTTTGCCGCATAGAACGGACTGTTGTAAATATTTTCTTGTAGTAGACTCTGAAATTATAATTTTGAGATCCCAACATATATATTAAACGTTCTAATGAAACGTTATATCTTATCCAAAAAATTTAATCCCTAAACCACTAATCATGCTTAGTTATACGATTTTGGCCAAATGACTCGATTAGCGAGTTTAGCACTGTTTACAAGGCACACTGTAACGGTCCCTGGAGTTTAGGGCGTTACAATATTTTACCGATCAACAACTAGAGTAAAATGGTTTCTCAACATAATTTAAAAAGGTTTCAAACTTAATTGGTTTCTTCGTCTGATTTATAATATGCATCACCAATCATTTAAAATTATAATCATCATAGGGAAATTCTACAATAAGGTATGCCTTTATACCTTCCAGTAGGGCACAACCTTGTTTTAGGCTCGCGAATACATTATAACTCTAGTTTTTTTATGACGATATTCTTTATAGTCAAAGTAGGACCTCTGCAAAATTTTGAGAAATTTCGGATAGTTTACAGTGCCAGTATTAAGGTTTGAAAAGTTTGTTGCACTTTTACTTTTTTATTATAAGCCTGGAAAATAGACTTTTTGAACCCTGATTCTGGCAAAGTAAACTATCTCGAATTTCTCAAAATTTTGCAAGAGACTTGCTATGACTACAATGAACACCATCACAAAAAAAGCTAGTGTTATAATTAATCTATGTGCCTGAAACAAGGTTGTGCCCTACTGATAAGTAAAAATGCATACCGTATTCTAGAATTTCTCAATCATCATAATTCCATACTTCATTCATCTAAATGGATTTAAAGTAACATGAATTCTTCCCCATTAAAATATCATATTTTATAGGCTCTAGGAATCCCATTAAAGTATACTTTTATCCTAGATTATTTTGTTGGTATTAAATGAGAAAAACAAGAATACTCATTGGAATAGATCTTTAAAAAATGTATTAATATCAGTCAAGATCATACATATATAGATATATTAAATGACACATAATTAGATAAGAGATCACCTCAAGTAGCCTATCAAGTATCCTTGAATCTTTTCATATAAATCAACGATCTTCCTATTATTTCTAAAAGCTCATACCTTAGCCTTCCAAGTCAATCCTCTAACACACAAGTACATGTGTGGGCACGTAGGATTCAAATATTGACTTAGACTCTCTAGATGTGCTCAACGATCTAGAGAGGATTGAGAAGAGAGAGGCTATTAAAATTAGAATTTCAAGTTTAGGAATTCTATCTTTCCGTTTCTTTTAGAGAATTTTATAAACAAGAATTAACAACTTCTTCAACTTATGAAAATTATTGCTCTTTTTCAGGTTTATAAAGATAATTAACTATTTTAATTAATCTTTAGTTTATTTTTAAAAAAAATGATCAGTTACAACTAATTTAAATCATATTTAAAAAAATAATTAAATAAACAAATTAATTTGAAATTCAAAATTCAAATCACAGGATTAGAAATATCTCTGATATAGGCGCCACTATGTGGCTCTCCCATGATTTTCTCATTTGTTTGTCTAATTAATATTTAAGATAATATATTTATCCGAAAATAAATATCAGTCAATTCAAAATTGACTTTATCTTAAAATATTAGTTTTAAATAATTAAATATCTTGCAATAAGATAATAATTAAACTCTCTAAATATTAATTCAAACATGATTAATATTTATTTTATAATAATTTTTTTCGAAATAAAAAACTGTATAGTTAAATAATTAGTTAATTCACAATTAATCAATTGCTCGTAATTATCACATAATTATCTCCTTGCCCCAAAAAATTATTTCCTTTACAATTTAGTCATTTTCTCTACAAATTTTCCTTATGACATCCTTACCCTTGACAGTGTAGGACAGAGGTGACCTGGAGACCATGGACCTATAATACGAAGCTTGAATAAACAAGATTATTAATTAGACTCTTTAATCTAATAATCTTACTTATTAATTCCATGATTAATCCACTACAAATATGAAATTGTATTCTAAGTAGTTATAAAGTTATATTTATAGTGTTCTCTTGTAGTCCATTGATATAATCAATAAATGTAGTTATGTCCTCCATTTATTGGTTCGTCAATTAGAGCTGGTCAAAATTACCGTTTTACCCTTCTAATTACCTCCTTTTTCTTAAGTTCCTTTAATTCACTAGCGAATAATTAATCTATAATCAAAGTATAGATTTGAGTCAATAACTATTCAGTTCCAGAATTAACCCTTAAGTAAACCAATATTTAATCCGTTAGGAAAGCACGGATTCCATTATTGTCAATCATGTTCCCAGTCATTCATGATATTGAATCTCCAAAACAAAAGGCACTAGCCTCATTATATTAAGAGACCTTAACAAATGAATCAAAAGATCCAATAAGCACAAACAAGAATTCATGACTACTCAGAATTTAGAATGATCTACAAATGATCTTCTATTATGATAATGTTGACGGTGAGAACTCGTCAACGAAGTTAAGTTAGAAAAATCAAAATATGGAACTTATCAATGAAAAACTTCAAAAATCTAAATAGAAACTTAAAGAATAGTTGCAGAAAGAAAATGGTGAAAGGAATTTGTATTTCTTATGGTATGATGCTACAGTGTTTTTCCCAACTCCTTTCAACGTTGAAGTGGGGTTTTCTTTATAGTGGGCTCTAATGGCCCCTGATACATTGTGGTCCAGGGGACCAGATTGTACACAAGTACATTGTCAGTAGAGTGGTATCAGGCGTAGTGGTGTTGGCTCCAGTACATGGTCAGAGTCTGTTGGAGTACCTTCACTTTAGTACTTGATTGTGCCTCCACTATTTGCCCAGTACGAGTGCTAGAGACTGGCTGGTGAGGACCACAACAAGTACCTTACTTGTACGACCACTACTTGTCTGGCGTGGGCCTTGTCTCCGTATTCTAATTCCTTTTGGTTTGTAAGTACGCTTCGTACCTCTTCTGACTTCGCATCGAATCGCTGTGAGGCTTGCTATATATGCGGTGAGAGACGCCTTGTGGAGGTCATGTCTATCGAGACCCCTAAGGATGTGGCTGCCTCCGCGAGATGCTTGTCTTCTTAAGGAACTTGTCCTCAACAAGTTAGTGCGCTCTATCAGGTTTGGTAAAGTTTTCTTAACTTAATGTTAAGAGAATGATGACTTGCTTGCGGCATGAGGCTCATGTGACAATCCGTGACCACATTAGTGGAGTAGGCATGACCAAGTGAAATGGGCTTGTCTCGCGAGACGCTACCATGCTTGCGAGATGCCACCCCTAGCGAGGCGCCTGCTAGGGCACGAGATGCGACCCCTAGCGAGGCGCCTGCTGGTACAAGAGACGCTTCCCCTAGCGAGGTGCCTGCTGGTGCGCGAGACGCCACCCCTAGTGAGGTGCCTGTTGGTGCGCAAGACGCTTCCTCAAGCGAGGCATCTGCTGGCGCGCGAGACGTGAACCTTTTGGGCACAAGACATGGGGGCGCTGCATTATGTGCGAGGTGTGAGACAACGATCTTGCGAGGCACTCGTTGGGTGCGCCGATGGGAGTCAGGTGCGCCGAGGGGAGATGGGCGTGAGCAATGGTCTCGCGAGGTTCGCGAGGCCCTCACTGGGTGCGCTGATGGGAGACGGATGCGCGGAGGGGAGATGGGCGTGAGACAATGGTCTCGCGAGGCTCTTGATGGGTGCGCCGAGGGGAGATGGGCACGAGACAATGGTCTCGCGAGGCCCTTGCTGGGTGCGCCGAGGCGAGGCGAGGCGAGGCCATCCTTCGCGAGGCCCTAGCGACACACCCGAGGCAAGGCAAGGCCGTTTGGGATGCCATGGGGGCGCGAGGTGCGTCCAGCTGCGCGAGGCCCTTTCCGCAGTAGAGACCCAAATGTGCGTGTTTTGGACCTGTCATAAGCGTGGAATTTTGAGCATCCACACTTGCCCCACAGTCTAGGAGAGGATATTTAGGTGCTCTTGTAGACTCTCCTCTTTGATTCTTATAAATAGGCCTTCATGCCTAGCCTATTATTTACACCTTACTTCTTCAGCTTAGTGGTTTTGGGATCCTTGCTCCTTTCAAGAGGTGAGGGGTTCAATCCCCCACAACCTCATTTTTGTTATCTTTTCCCTTCTCTTTTCCCTTTTTTTTTTTATATATATTTGATTTCATTTCTTGTATGTCTATATCCATGCAGGAATTTGAGGACTAAAACACCCTTTTCCTTTATTTTTGTAGACGCGTACTTTTGGCCACTTGCCTCTATTTGAACGTGACGGTGCTTTCGGCCCTCAACCTCCTTTTGACCACAACAGCGCCCCATTTTACTTGCTTGAGGTATATTTTCTTTCTCCCTTATGTTTATTGGGTCCAAATTAGCACCACTTGAGATGGGTTACTTTGGCCTGAGCTTGTCGTGAATTAACCCAGCTGCATGCCCTCATTCATACTCCGTAGTTGGTTATTTAGAGCGCTTGTGCCTAGAGGTTTTGAGTCCATTCCTTTGTGTTTTGTAGCAATCCTCTCATTTATACGTGAACCATTTTTCCTTTCGAGACGGGGTCTCATGGCATGTGAAGGTTCATTCGACGCTCCTCCGGGGGTTGAGTTTGTTGACTTGTCTTCAGAGTCGGAGTCCCCTGAGGACAATCCTCACCATGACTACGACACCTTAAGGTAGGCCCACATTCGTCATCTTTAGCATATGGCTGAACTTAGGCGTAAAATTTGGGTGGTAGAGAGCGAAATAGATTCGGTGTTGAGGGGAGACAGAGTAGCTTTGCTCCTTGACCTTAACGACCATGTAGCGAAACTTAGGGTGACCTTTTTAGATTTGCAGATGGAGTTGGAGTTTATGGAGGGAAATCTCCCGCCTGAGCCTCCTAACCCATTCTCCCCTAATGACTGTCATGGGGCCGTCCCGTCTTCTCCTCAACCTTTATTCTCGATCTACCCTAGTTTAGTGCTTTCACAGCCGGTGCCTCGGTGGAAGACTCTTGCTAGGAAGAAAAAATGGAGGGTAAAGTGCTCTATTTCAACCTCACCTTTTTCTTTTGGTTTTGCAGATATGCCGAAGAGAGGGCGATGACAGGTGACTGCTGATGATCAGGGCACTGACCCCCTATTGGCATCCACTCTAGTGTCCCACGTGTCTGAAAATAAATTGTTGGAAATAACAGAGAACTACCGTGTTCCCCCAGGCTACACATTATATGTCCCTTCGAGCACGTGCCAGGCTGGCTGCCCAAATCCGGGTTATGTGGCTATGAGAGAGCATATCTTGAAGCGGGTGTACAATCCCGTTACACCCGTTCTTCGTCACGGTTCTCAATTATTTTGACCTTGCTCCCCTCCAGCTAGGGCCCAACAGTTGGCTGACCTTGAGTTGCCTCTTCATCTCATTTATGGATCGTGTCCAGCGTGCTCCTACGACCCAAGAGGTGCATTTCATGTACAATCTCATACCCTCTCCTAAGTCCAAGGGCTTTTATTTCCTGCAAAAAGCTAATACTTTGGTCCCCTTGATAGAGGGCGCTGTGTCCAACCCAGGGTCCTGGAAGCAGGAATTTTCCTTTGTGAAGGGTCCCCTCTCCGTTCGTGAGCACTTTCACTCTGCTCCTAGTAAGTGCTTCAAGCCCCCCCTTTTTTCTTTTTTGAAGCTTAATGTTTTGGAACTTATCTTTGGGTCGGAGGCGGATGCAGTGGATGCATTCCTCAAGGCTAACCCTGCCGAGAAAATGGCTACATACCTCTTCACTGTGGACAAACTAAACTTTCACAAGCTAACCCTAGTTTCGGATACCGGGTTGTTGTGGAGTATTCCTGGATCAAAGATGAAGAAGACCGCTTCGGCTGAACATCGCTCGGACGAGGATGAGGCTGAGCGTGTGCCAGAGGGGGTCTCCCTTGGACATGGGAAACCCCACCAACCGTCTTCGTCTCCCGGGGGAAGCCCTCCTTTAGCCCCTACACACCCTGACATGGCCTCTATTGACGATGAAATCTCATCAACGAAATTAGGTCAGAAAACTCAAAGGTAAATGCGGCGATGTTTAGATAAGAACTTAGAATTAACTTATGAAAGGATAAACACCGATGAACAATGGAGTGAAAAATGTATATTGCTTAATAGCCTCTGCATACAATGAATTTTCCAACCCCCTTCTTTGTGGAAGTGTAGTTCATTTTATAGCAGGCTCTAATGGCCCTGGGTACATGGTGGTCCAGGGGACCAGATGGTACACGAGTACACTAACAGGAGAGTGGTTCCAGGGGTAGTGGTGTCAGCTCTGGTAAAAGGTCAGAGATCATGGGAGCACCTCACCTTCTGTACCTGGTCATGCCTCCACTACCTGCCTGGTACGGGTGTCAGAGGAGTGGCGGGTGAGGACAACATATGGTACTTTGTTCGTACCTCCACTACTTATGTGTCGTGGGTACTATGTCCGTACTCTAACTCCTTTCAGTTCGTCAGTGGACTCCGTACCTCATGAGATCAATGCCATGTGACCCTCATTTGCAAGGCATAGATGCGAGGCGGTAATGACCCATGCGCTGGCCGTGCCTTGCAAGGCTCCTAGTGGCGAGGGGCCTAGCTATACTTGTCTCCTTGCGGCATGGATCTAGACTAGTGACGTGATGGTGCAACGACCTCCCGAGAAGATGGTGGCCCACGGGCCTCGCGGGGGTGCGCGCGCATGAGGGCCTCGCTGGGAGCGCACGATTGACGGCCTCGCTGGGGGCGCGCGCATGAGGGCCTCGCTGGGGGCGCGTGTCTGATGGCCTCGCTAGGGGGAGCGAGCGCAGGAGGACCTCGCTCGGGGCGCGCGCGCATGAGGGCCTCGCTGGGGGCGTGTGCCTGATGGCCTCGCTAGGGGGCGCGTGCCTGATGGCCTCGCTAGGGGGCGCGCGCGCAGGGGGGCCTCGCTGGGGGCGCACGCGCATGAGGGCCTTGCTAGGGGCGTGTGCTTGATGGCCTCGCTAGGGGGCGCGTGCCTGATGGCCTTGCTAGGGGGTGCGTGCCTAATGGCCTGAGGACCCAATGAGAGTGTAGGCGTATGGGGGTCTAAGTGCGTTCTTTGGGTCTTTTATAAGCGTTGAATATTGAGCATCTATAGGTGTATGTCCCGGGTGTCTTTGGCAACGTTTACGCGTATGAGTGCATCTTGACTCATGAGCATGTCAGCCTTGCGCGGGCACGTCAGACCTCACTATGTGAGGGCCTTGTGCACCTATCCTCTTGCAGTATTCATTGTGGCCCCTTAGCTTAGCAGGGCCAAACCTTGTGGCTCATAATGTGTTGTTTCTCATGAGATGATCTCCTGTATTCAACAAGGCCTACAGGCTCGAGCCCAATAGCATGAATAAGTGACCTTTATCCCTATGTTCCTACCAGGGACTAAAGAGTTTTTATTTGGTGGAATTTTGGCATCCACACTTGCCCCCCAGTCTATAGGGAGGCCTTTAGGCGTTCTTGTAGACTCTTCTCTTCCTTTTTATTATCTCTCTTTTTTCTCTTTTTTTTTTTGTTTTTTTTTTGTTTTTGGTATTCATCATGCTCGAGGTCCTTTGGAACCCACGCGAAAGGGGGTTCGATAGGTCTCTCTTTGGTGCACCTTGGTTGCACCTATAAGGATATATTGACCCCTTGGGTTCTAGTTATCCTCTTATATATTTTCGCGCGCGCTTATTATTTGTTGCGAGAAGCGTCCTTCTCGTCATTAGGCATAGTACTATTTTTGCAAGCGTCTTCTTTGAGACCCTTTTTGCAAGCATCTTCTTTGAGACCCTTTTTGGAAGCGTCTACATTGAGAACCTTTTTGCTAGCGTCTACTTTGGAGACCCTTTTTGCAAGCGTCTACTTATGAGACCCTTTTTCCAAGCGTCTACTTTGGAGACCCTTTTTTTGCAAGCGTCTACTTTGGAGACCCTATTTGGAGGCGTCTGCTTCTGAGGCGATCTCCCCTCGGGTGGGGACCTTCATGGCTAGATGGTCTTCGTTCGATCTCAAACTTGGTCAGCGACCCTTCTAGCACGATGCCCCCCATCTACATGGAATCCCCAGACATATTGGTAGTATGGCCACTGGAGGAAGGTTCACTTTCTTCGACATGGAAGTTCTTATGGCCCTCTTCCACACGTATGTACTTCTGTGCTCTCTCGAAGAAGTCGTCCAAATTTGAAACTTCTCTTTTGAGCATGTTACTCCATAACTTGCTTCCTGGATGAACTCCGGCTGTAATAGCCATCTTGAGCTCCGTTTTGGTTAAATCTCCCACCTTTGTTGCTTCTATACCGAACCTATGGATGTAGTCCTTCAAACTTTCATTCTTGCCTTGTTTGATGTTAGCGAGGCTGGTAGTTGGCATGACGTAGTCACACGCTGCATGGTGTTGCTGAAGAAATTCATCAGAGAATTGTTGCCATGACTTGATCGTTCCTGGCCTCAACCTCCTGAACCACTTGTACGCCACTCCTTTAAGCGTAACGACGAAGCAATGACATTTTTCTCTGCTGTTGACCCCTCTTAACCTCATCAAGTTATTGAAGGAGTCTAAGTGGTATTTTGGGTCTGTAGTACCCTCGTACGGAGTCATGCGAGGGTCTCTGAAGCCAGCCGGCATTTGTTCAGCCTGAATCTCCCTTGTGAAGGGTGAATCACGGTCGAATTCTCCGTCATCCATGTGCCCCCCAAGTGCAGTGGTGATCTTGCCCCGAGGGCTTCGCATTTTGGTGTTTAGTCCCCTCCTCTTTTTGCATAAGGAGTTTTGCAGGTTCTCAGGCTAATCCCTTGCCTTGGTTGTGTCCCTCGGTGGATCCGCGGGGGGTACGTCTCTTACTTCTGACCTCTCCCCATGGAGCTCTTTTCTTAGGCCAGGGGGTGCCTCTTTTGAGGGGACTTCGGCCTTGTTCTTACGACCATCACCAACCCCTCCGCCTTTGCTCCTGGGGACATTTCGTTGGCCTAGGTCCCTCCTGGTACTTTGCCTGGGGGGTTTTATTGGTGGAGTGTCGGGTTCTCCCATCATCTACTGGTACAGTGGTCTCTACCCCATCCTGGCCTTTCTCCCTCCTCTTAGGCAAGTTCACGCTCGATTTACCTTGCAACAGGCCATTCAGGACCTCTTGCATGTTCTCCAAGGTGGTCTCCAACCTTTGGTTCTTACGGTGGAGCTCTCGTATTCCCTCTTCATAGAACCGAGATCTCGAACTCGAGCTCACGGAATGGACCTGGGGATGCTTATCATGCCTATGGGTAGAGGGGCCCGGGTCCTGCCAGTCAGAGTTCGGTACCTGCGGTGGTTTTGGGAGAGGGAACTCATTAGCATTTCCCGGTGGTGCTCTTGGAGGACCTTCTCTAGGTGGAGCGGCCGGTGACGAGGCCACTTTATCACCTCCGTGAACCTCTGGGTCCTTCGGGGGCTCCACGTCTCTGAGTGGAGGAGTGTCCTTCATGGAGGCCTTCAGCTGGACTCCGTTCAGGTGAACCTCTACCTCTCGTGGCTCCCTGAGTCGCTTTGAACGTCTTGGCATTTCTTCTTGCCGGAAACAATGGTGGAACAGTAGCTTGAAACTAACGTTCCCACAGACGGCGCCAAACTATTGACGGTGAAATCTCGTCAACGAAATTAGGTCAGAAAACTCAAAGGTAAATGCGGCGATGTTTAGATAAGAACTTAGAATTAACTTATGAAAGGATAAACACAGATGAACAATGGAGTGAAAAATGTATATTGCTTAATAGCCTCTGCATACAATGAATTTTCCAACCCCCTTCTCTGTGGAAGTGGGGTTCATTTTATAGTAGGCTCTAATGGCCCTGGGTACATGGTGGTCCAGGGGACCAGATGGTACACGAGTACACTAACAGGAGAATGGTTCCAGGGGTAGTGGTGTCAGCTCTGGTACAAGGTCAGAGATCATGGGAGCACCTCACCTTCTGTACCTGGTCATGCCTCCACTACCTGCCTGGTACGGGTGTCAGAGGAGTGGCTGGTGAGGACAACATATGGTACTTTGTTCGTACCTCCACTACTTATTTGACGTGGGTACTATGTCCGTACTCTAACTCCTTTCAGTTCGTCAGTGGACTCCGTACCTCATGAGATCAATGCCATGTGACCCTCATTTGCAAGGCATAGATGCGAGGCGGTAATGACCCATGCGCTGGCCGTGCCTTGCAAGGCTCCTAGTGGCGAGGGGCCTAGCTATACTTGTCTCCTTGCGGCATGGACCCAGACTAGTGACGTGATGGTGCAATGGCCTCCCGAGAAGATGGTGGCCCACGGGCCTCGCGGGGGTGCGCGCGCATGACGGTCTCACTGGGAGCGCACGCATGATGGCCTCGCTGGGGGCGCACGGCTGATGGCCTCGCTGGGGGCGCGTGCATGAGGGCCTCGCTGGGGGCGCATGACTGATGGCCTTGCTAGGGGGCGCGCGTGCAGGAGGGCCTCACTGGGGGCGCGCGCGCATGAGGGCCTCGCTGGGGGCGTGTGCCTGATGGCCTCGCTAGGGGGCGCGTGCCTGATGGCCTCGCTAGGGGGCGTGCGCGCAGGAGGGCCTCACTGGGGGCGCGCGCGCATGAGGGCCTCGCTGGGGGCGTGTGCCTGATGGCCTCGCTAGGGGGCACGTGCCTGATGGCCTTGCTAGGGGGTGCGTGCCTAATGGGCCGAGGACCCAATGAGAGTGTAGGCGTATGGGGGTCTAAGTGCGTTCTTTGGATCTTTTATAAGCATTGAATATTGAGCATCTATAGGTGTATGTCCCGGGTGTCTTTGGCAACGTTTACGCGTATGAGTGCATCTTGACCCATGAGCACGTCAGCCTTGCGCGGGCACGTCCGACCTCACTATGTGAGGGCCTTGTTCACCTATCCTCTTGCAGTATTCATTGTGGCCCCTTACCTTGGCAGGGCCAAACCTTGTGGCTCATAATGTGTTGTTTCTCATGAGATGATCTCCTGTATTCAACAAGGCCTACAGGCTCGAGCCCAATAGCATGAATAAGTGACCTTTATCCCTATGTTCCAACCAGGGACTAAAGAGTTTTTATTTGGTGGAATTTTGGCATCCACAACCTCCCACTCCCAGGATCAACAGGCCATGCCAGGGTATTTCCCTGTCCTTATTCTGAGGACTTCGATGCTTTTCCTCAGGCTTCCCTTGACCCTGGCCCATCGGGGGTTCTTTTTTCCGATCTTCCTGTGCCCCCTCCTGGTTCATCGGGGTTCATATTTCTGATCTTCCTGCGCCCCCTCCTGGTCAATTGGGAGCTCATTTTTCTGATCTTCCTGCGCCCCCTCCTCCTTCGGCGAGCGGGTCGTCTGTCCTTACTCAATCAAGTGCCCTTGACTCAGAAGGGGCGCCCTAGGTGGGCCACATGGCGGCCTGTTATGGGCGGTGGTATGTCCAGATCACCACGGACCTTCCTGAAGCTGATTGGAGTTGTCTTGGGAGTTTTGCTATGTCGGAGCTCGGGGAGACTCTTGCGCGCTCTGCCGCTTGGGTGAGTTCATGCATCTTATGTCGGCCTTATTCCTTTTTTCTCCTTTTTTTTGTTGCTTATCATTGTTATTGTTATTTTTCTTGTGCAGACCTATACAGTGGCTCAGCGATTTTCCGACTCGGCTCAAGACCTCTCCACGTCGAATGCTGAGAGGGAGCGTCTTACAGTCTAGGTGCAAGAGCTCGAGAGGGAACTTGTTGAAACTAGGCTTAAGCTATAGAAGGCCTTGGAGAAGGCCTCTTCCTCATCAAAAAAGAAGAAGAGGGCGATTGCCAAGGCCACGATGCCGTAGGAAAGGGTCACCAACTTAGAGACCGAACTTGAGGGTGCCAAGGCTACTATCACAGCGTTGCAGAGGAGGGTCGCTTCCTTAGAGGCGGACAAGGCGGCTATTGAGTATAGATCCATAGAGCGCGCCCTTTATGGAGTATGGAGGCAGAATCCTAACTTCAATTTCTCCTCCTTTGGCGAGCACGCCGTTGCCCGAGCGACTGAGTGGAACGCCCGTGGCAGGAGGCCTTGAGATTATCATTTTGCAATTTTTGCCAGTTAGTCCACTGTGGGTGTATGCTCGTTCGAGCCCTATTTTTCTTGTAATTCCTCCAAGTCTTGCTATGTTATGAAAACTCTTTTTTATATATATATATATATATGCGATCATTCATCTTTTGTTCCTCTGTGTGCTTTTGAGCCCGCATGATGGGGTTCGATAGGTTCTCTTTTTAATTTATCAGGCTTGAGGTCCTTTGGAGCCCATGTGAAGGGGTTCAAAAGGTCCTTCTTTGGTGCCTCGTGATTGTTCTTATAAGGATATATTGACCCCTTGGGTTCTAGTTATCCTTTTATATATTTTTGCGCGCGCTTATTATTTCTTGCGAGAAGCGTCCTTCTCGTCATTATTCATAGTACTATTTTTGCAAGGGTCTCTTTTAGGACCCTTTCTTGGCTAGACGGCTTGGTGGCCGCTTTAGGCTTATTGGTGGGTGCTCTTATTGGTAGGACCTTTTGGCCTCCTTGATGTTCACAAGGGTAGCTAATCCTTGTGAACTCAAGTGATGCCTTGCAAGGTCTTCTTCCTGTTTATAAGGGTTCATCACACATTTTATATATATATAGGCCTCGTTTAGGGTCCTGATATAAGGGGTCCTTTTAGGATCCTCCTGATAAGGGTCTCCTTTTAGGATCCTCCTGATAGGGGGTACTTTCTAGGTTCCCTCTGATATAAAGGGTCCTTTTAGTATCTTTTTGATATTAGGGGTCCTTTTAGGATCCTATTGATAGGGGGTCCTTTTTAGGTTCCCTCTAATGAGGGGGTCCTTTTAGGATCCTCCTGATAGGGGGTCCTTTTTAGGATCTTCTTCTTTGCTGTATATTTTTCCTCCTGTCCTACCCCCCCAAGTGCTTGGTGAAATTTATTTCAGCAGGCACTTTGGCGGATGCTATAGAGAAGAAGAATAACACGTGAAGTTGCGAACAGTTTCATTCATAGCGTGCGGGGTACAATGACATACATGAAGGGGTTACATCTAAATGGGAGGTTACTCAGGTAGCCTCTTTGATTCTTACTCACTCAGTTAACATAACAAGGTACAATCTAAACATAGGTCTTCTTTGCACAGGGTGCAGAAGTCTTACTAGTAGTATTTCTTGAGATGTTCCGCATTCCTTGCCCGAGGTATAACCGTGTTATCCATGCGGGCCAGTTTGTAGGTGTTTGGTGGTATGTACTGAGCGACCTAGTAGGGTCCTTCCAAGTTCGCCCCTAGTACCCCTACCCCCGGGTCTCGCGTGTTGGGGGGTACCTTCCTCAGTACCAAGCCTCCTACCCTGAACATTCTCTCTCGCACCCTTGAATTGTAGTACCTCGCTGCTCGTTGCTGATATGTGGCTAACCTCAGTTGTGCCCTTTCTCTCTTGGCTTCCAGTAGGTCCAAGTTCCCGGCCAGTGCTGTGATGTTAGCCTGGTCATCATATGCTTGCGTGCGAATGGAGTTAACCTTCATTTCTATCGGAAGGATAGCCTCGCAGCCATAGGCCAAGGCGAAAGGTGTCTCCCCAATGGTGGAATGAGGGTGGTCCTGTAGGCCCAGAGTACATTTCGGAGTTCCTCGACCCAGGCCCCTTTCAACTTTTCCAACTTAGTTTTCAAGTTCCTTTTCAAGATCTTGTTGATGGCCTCGACTTGTCCATTGGCTTGTGGATGTACTACTACGAAGAAACTCCTCTTGATTCCTTTTGCCTTACAGTATTCCTCAAACATTCGTCCTTCAAATTGCGTTCCATTGTCGGAGATAATCTTGTAAGGTACTCCAAATCTGCAGACAATATACTTGTTGACAAAGGCGGTGATCTGCTTAGCCGTTATGTTGACTAAAGGCTCCGCTTCCACTCATTTAGTGAAATAGTCGACTGCTACCACCGCGTATTTAGCTCCTCCTCTTCCTGTTGGCAGTGCCCCAATCAAGTCAATCCCCCACACAGCAAAGGGCCACGGACTGGTTATGCTCACCAGCTCATTTGGTGACTGTCGGGGGTAATTCGCATGTCTCTGGCACTTGTCACACCTTCTCGCGAAGTCACTCGCGTCCTTCTCCATGGTAGGCCAATAATACCCCTGGCTGATGGCCTTTTTTGCCGTGGACTGCCACCAACATGATTTCCACATTCCCCTTCGTGTATCTCTTGTAAAAAATTTAATGCCTCTCCCTTATCTAAGCACCGCAGGAGCGGGGCGGAGAAGCCTCTCTTATACAAGGTTCCATCTACTAGGGTGTACTGAGCGTCTTGGTAAGTCAGTTTGCGGGCTTCTTTTTTGTCCAAAGGCAAGGTCCCGTCATTTAAGTACCTCACAATGGGTGCAAACCATGACTCCTCAGTGCTATTGACCATGTTGATCCTTTCTTCTGCTATGCTTGGCTTGGGGAGATATTTGACCGGTATGGACTCAAGCGTGTCTTCGTCTCGTGTGGAGGCGAGTTTCGTGAGTGCATCGGTGTTTGTGTTCTTCTCCCTTGGAATCTGTTCTATAGTGTATTTTTCGAACTGATCCAAATACTCCTTCACCTTGGTGAGATATGCAGCCATTTTTGGACCCCTAGCTTGGTATTCACCCTTCACCTGAAACACTACCAACTGTGAGTCACTAAAGACATGCAAGTGGGTTACCTTTAATTCCTTAGCTAGCTGCAGGCCGGCCAACGACGCCTCATATTCTGCCTCATTATTGGAAGCTTTGAATCCAATTCTCAAGGCACAATACATCTTGTGTCCTTCAGGTCCCATCATCACTATGTCAGCGCTAGCTCCCCCTTCGTTAGACGCTCCATCTACATGGAGGCTCCATTCTTCAGGGTGCTTTTTCTCTTCATGCGCTGCTTCATTCTCTTCTATTTCCCCCTCCTCTTGGTGTCGGTATGCAAATTCGACTATAAAATCTGCAAGTACCTGCCCATTGATTGAAGTCCTTGGAGTGTAAGTGATGTCGAACTGACTCAATTCAATCGACCATTTTAACAATCTTCCCGAAGTCTCTGTCTTGTGCAAGACTTGACGCAGGGGGGTGTTTGTGAGCATCTCAATAGCATGAGCATGAAAATAGGGCCTTAACTTTCGAGAAGCCACTATCAGGGCATATGCTAACTTCTCTAGATCTGGGTATCGAGTTTCTGCGTCTATCAATTGTTTACTCACATAGTACACAGGCTGCTGGTGCTTCTTTTCCCCCTTAACTAAGGCGGCGCTTATGGCATGCTCTGATACAGCTAGAAACAAATACAACTTTTCCCATTTTTTCTGGCTTGGCCAAAAGGGATGGTTTTCCAAGGTGTTCCTTTAGTTTGGTGAAGGCATCCTGGCATTCATCATCCAAAGCGAACTTTTTGTTCCCTTTAAGGATGTTGAAGAAAGGGAGGCATTTGTCAGTAGACCTGGAGATGAACCTATTGAGGGCTGCTACTCTCCCCGTTTAGCACTGCACCTCCTTTTTTCTTCGTGGTGGGCTCATTTCTAGCAAGGTCTTGATTGTTTCAGGATTAGCCTCAATACCTCGAGAATTCACCGTAAAACCCAGGACCATAAAACCAAGAAACTTTCCAGACGAAACTTCGAAGGTGGATTTGAGTGGATTCAGCTTCATTCTAAACTTTCGAAGGGTGTCGAACATTTCCATGAGATCGTTGGTGAGCTCCCCCGCCTTCTTTGTCTTTACCAACATATCGTCCACGTATACTTCCATGTTCCTTCCTATTTGATATGCAAACATTTTGTTCACCAGCCTTTGATAAGTGGCACCTGCATTTTTTAAACCAAAAGGCATCACTTTATAGCAATACAACCCCTTGTCTGTTATGAACGAAGTGTGCTCTTCATCACCCGGGTTCATGGGTATTTGGTTGTACCTGGAATATGCGTCCATGAAGCTAAGTAGCTCGTGCCCCACTGTGGCATCTACTAACTGGTCTATCCTAGGAAGCGGGAAGCTGTCCTTAGAGCAGGCCTTATTGAGGCTGGTAAAATCCACACAAGTCCTCCATTTTCTGTTGGGCTTCAGGACTAGCACCGGGTTTGATACCCATAGTGGGTAAAATGTCTCTCGGATGAACCCATTTGCCTTTAACTTGTCAACCTCCTCTTTTAGGGCCGCGTATCTTTCTGGATCAAGCGCTCTCCTTTTCTGCCTCACCGGCCTTGCTTTTGGGTCGATGTTTAGATGGTGGCACATGACCACTGGGTCTATCCCTACCATATCCTCGTGACTCCAGGCGAATACGTCGAGGTTGGCTTTCAAGAACTCTACTAGCTTCTCCTTCACGTCACCCACAGGGTTTTTTCCTACCTTCAACTTTCTCAACGACTCCTTCATGACCATTACTTCCTCCAACTTCTCTACCGGTTCAGCTCTGGGCTCTTCTGTGACTCGTGGGTCTAATTCGTGCGGGTTCGCGCCTTCATGCACAACAATTTCCATAGGCGTTGATGGCTTTGTGGCCGTGCGGGGGGAGTGTTATAACATTCTCTCACTTCCTTCTGCTCTCCTTTCATGCATGTTATTCCCCCGGGAGTTGGGAATTTTTTCCATTATGGTGGTTTGTCTGGGCTGTTCTCCCACAGTGAGGGCTAACTCGATTGCCCCTAGGGGCTGTATTGAATCTCCCATAAATCCATACAAAGAGGTACTGCAAGGCTTTAGGTGTCGGATTTTTAGTCCCATCTTCTCTAGAGTTGGGCGATATAAGATGTCCACAGAGCTTCCGTTATCCACCAAGACCCGATGCACCCTCATGTTAGCAACCTGGACAGTCAACACTAGGGGATCATTATGGGGGAAATGTACACCCCAGGCGTCTTCCTCAGTGAAGGTTATTGAGTCATTTTCACCCTTAAAACTCTTCGGGGGCGTTGCTCCAGACTTAAGACGCACGGTGGTGGACTTCGTCTGGCCTCCCTGACATATCTATCTCATCCCTTCCTTGATTCACCCCCAAATCTTGGTCCTTCAAAGATGGTCCTGACCTCTCATTGTACTTCAGGGGCCACCTCTCGCACCCGCATCGAGGATGCTCCTTCTTCTGGCCTTTGGTTCTCCTTGCAGACATATCTGCCCAAATGTCCCCTGCGGATGAGCTCCTCGATTTCCACCTTCAAATGGTTTCATTCCATGGTGGTGTGGGCGATATATTTGTGATATTGGAAATATTTGCTGGGGTCTCTTTTAGACCGGTCTTTTTTCATTGGCGGGGGCCTTCTGAAAAGGACCTGGTTTTTGTTCGTAACGAAAATATGCTCCCTCGCATGGGTGAGGTCAGTATAAAAGGTGTAGGGGCCTTGTCTGCGCTCATCAGAGTGCTGATACTTCCGGGGTCGAACATCTCTCGTTCCCTCAAAGACCCTCTTCTTCTTTGTACCGCTTTGGCTTTCTCAGATTGAGGGTTTTGGTGGCGACTGGCCTTTTTCGGCCTTGAGGCTTTCGTGACCATCTTCCACACGAATATATTTTTGCGCTCGCTCATAGAAGTCATCCAAGTCTGTGACCTCCCTCTTGAGCATGTTATCCCATAATTTGCTTCCCGGGCGCACTCTGGCTGTGATGGCCATTTTCAGCTCTCTACGGGTCAAACTCCCCACTTTGGCTGCCTCCATATTAAACCTGTGAATGTAGCTCTTTAGGCTCTCGTTTTCTCCTTGCTTCACGTTGGTGAGGCTGGTTCCTGACATCGTGTAGTCCCGCACGGCCTGGTGTTGCTGGAGGAATTCATCGGAAAACTGTTGCCAGGATCTGATGGACCCTGGTCTAAGTCTTTTGAACCATTTGTACGCAGGTCCTTTCAATGTGACAACGAAGCAATGACATCTGACCCCGCTACTAATCCCCCTTAGCTTCATCAGGTCATTAAATGCATCCAGATGATATTTCAGATTTGTGCTTCCTTCATATGGGGCCATATGGGGTCATATGGGGCTCCTTGAAGTTGGCCAGAAGTCGGATGGCTTGGATCTCCTTAATGAAGGGCGACTCATGGTCGAACTCATCCTCAAAGGTTTGCCCTCCAGAGGCGGTGATGATTTTGCTTCGCAGGTTCCTCATTTCTGTGTCCAGGTATTGCCTCCTCTTGTTTAAGGAGTCTCTCAGCATGGATAGGTTAGGATCCCCCTTTCCTTTTCCTTCCCGGGCTACCATAGGAGGCGTGGTCCTTTTACCCGCCCTCTTTTTGTTGAGTTCTTCTGGTAAATCTGAGGGTGTTCTCCTTGAGGTGACCTCGACATCGTTACGAGGGGCAGTGTTGGTCTACGGCTCTGGCCCCTGAGGCTGCTTCGGTGGTCTAGGACGTTCGTGCTGCTTTGTCCGGGGGGTGTTACTAGTGGAGAGTCGGGTCCTTCTGTCATCTACTGGGACGGTGGTTTCTACCCCCTCCCAGCCTCTCTCTTTCTGCTTAGGGAGTGTCACATTTGATCTCCCTTGCAGCAGGCCATTTAGCACCTCTTGCATGTTTTCCAGGGTAGTTTCTAGCCTCTGATTCTTGCGGTGAAGTTCTTGTATCTAGTATTCGTAGAATCGAGACTTAGAACTCGAGCTCATGGAGTGGACCCGAGGGTGCTTGTTAGGCCTGCACGTCGATGGGCCTGGATCCTGCCGACTGGAGTTTGGCACCTGCGGCGGCCTTGGAGGCAGGAACTCACCGGCAGCCCTTGTTGGGGCAGCCACTGGCCTTGGACGATCCTCCTCAGGTGGGACCGCCGGGGATGTGACCTCTCTTTCATCTCTGTGGACCTCAGGCACCTTTGGGGCCTCCACGTTTGCAGGTGGAAGAGGATCCTTCATAGAGGCTTTTAGCTAATCTCCATCAAGATGGACCTCCACCTCTCGCGGCTCTCTTAATCGTTTCGAACGTCGTGGCATCTTTTTCTTATCGGAATCGACGGAAGAACAGTGGTGGCTTGCTACCTATTCTTCCCACATACAGTGTGAAACTGTTGACGGTGACAACTCGTCAACAAAGTTAAGTTAGAAAAATCGAAATATGGAACTTATCAATGAAAAACTTCAAAAATCTAAACAGAAACTTAAAGAATAGTTGTAGAAAGAAAATGGTGAAAGGAATTTGTATTTCTTATGGTAAGATGCTACAGTGTTTTTTCCAACTCCTTTCAATGTTGAAGTGGGGTTTCCTTTATAGTGAGCTCTAATGGCCCCTGATACATTGTCGTCCAGGAGACCAGATTGTACACAAGTACATTGTTAGGAGAGTGGTATCAGGCGTAGTGGTGTCGGCTCCAGTACATGGTCAGAGTCTGTGGGAGCACCTTCACTTTAGTACTTGATTGTGCCTCCATACTTGCCCAGTACGAGTGCTAGAGACTGGCTGGTGAGGACCACAACAAGTACCTTACTTGTACGACCACTACTTGTCCAGCGTGGGCCTTGTCTCCGTATTCTAATTCCTTTTGGTTTGTAAGTACGCTTCGTACCTCTTTTGACTTCGCATAGAATCGCTGTGAGGCTTGCTATATATGCAACGAGAGTCGCCTTGCGGAGGTCATGTCTCGCGAGACCCCTAAGGATGCGGTTGCCTCCGTGAGATGCTTGTCTTCTTGGGGAACTTGTCCTGAACTAGTTAGTGTGCTCTATCAGGTTTGGTACAGTTTGCTTAACTTAATGTTAAGAGAATGATGCCTCTCTTGCGGCATGAGGCTCATGTGACAATCCGTGACCACATTAGTGGAGTAGGCATGACCAAGTGAAATGGGCTTGTCTCGTGAGACGCTACCATGCGCACGAGACGCCACCCCTAGCGAGGAACCTGCTGGTGTGCGAGACGCTTCCCCTAGCGAGGCTCCTGCTGGTGCGCGAGACACCACCCCTAACGAGGTGCCTGCTGGTGTGCAAGTCGCTTACCCTAGCGAGGCATCTGCTGGCGCCGAGACGTGCACCTCTTGGGCGCGAGACATGGGGGCGCTGCATTATGTGCGAGACAATGGTCTCACGAGGCCCTCACTGGGTCCGCCGAGAGGAGACGGGCGCGAGATAATGGTCCCCCGAGGCCCTCGTTGGGTGCGCCGAGGGGAGATGAGCGCGAGACAATGGTCTCGCGAGGCTCTCGCTGGGTGTGCCGAGGGAAGACGGGTGCGTCGAGGCAAGGCAAGGCGAGGCCATCCTTCGTGAGGCCCTGGTGTCACGGCCGAGGCGAGGCGGGACCATCCTTCGCGAGGCCCTGGTGACACGGCCGAGGCGAGGCAAGGCTGTCTGGGATGCCATGGGCGCGCGAGGCCCTGGCCTGGGCGAGGTGTGTCCAGCTGCGCGAGGCCCTTTCTGCGGTAGAGACCCAAATGTGCGCGTTTAGAACCTGTCACAAGCGTGGAATTTTGAGCATCTACAGATAAGAATTAAATCTGTATGACAAACGGTAAGTTTATAAAGATAGTTTATTCATAACGGTTTTGTCATATATAATCACTATTATATACAATACATTTACCAAGACATCGATCCACATCAGTAATCTGAATCTAGACTACTTGCATCCTGTATGCTCAGTAAACCATACTAGTAACCATTTATTAAAGTATCATTACTTTAATATGTTACTGACTATTTTATTTATTGTATATGATATTAATTATCTCGTACTAATACAAAAACACATCCTCATAAATGAATATAAATTTTTCTTTATATTATATATAAATTATTAAAAAAATAATTATAATATTCAAATATAATAAAATTATACTTTTATTTAAATCAATAAAATATTTTAACATATGTTAAGGAATAAATCCAAATATATTCATCATTGAATTATTTCCACACTTAAGATAAGAACAACACGTGTATTATAGATTATTGGCATTTTCTGAGCCAAATTTCAAGTAGGATTCAATCATATTCCTATATTTTATGAATAACCTATTTGTTGACGTTCATTCTCTATATATATTGACAAAAATACGGCAAATCTTATTATACGTACAATTTTTCAAATACGTTTATATCATTGTGGGTCCCTTTATCTTTTTTAATACTAGTATGAACCTTCTTCTTAAAAAACTACAAACAAGACTTTTATTTTGTAAATTGGCAAAATATATATATTTTATATACAAATAACTTATAATGCACGTTTCTATAGTTTTATTTATAGAATTTATTAATTATTTTTATTAAATTTATATTAATGTCATATAAATTTTGAATAAGTATTCTGTTTTAATAAAATATATTTTTTTAAAAGTTTATGTTTGTTTTAATTTTTGAATTTAGGAATCACAACAAGAGATTATTTATTAAATGTTTAATGTAATATTAAATATTATACATGGATTTTAAATTTAAGTTACTTACTAGTATTTTTAAAAAAGCAAGTTGTTGCTATATTATATGTTTAATATGATATTATTCTAATAAGTGAGTTAAAGTTTAATTCAATTTTATTTAAGTTATAAAATGTATGATTTTATTATTTTTAAATAATTATTATTGTAAAATATCTAAAAAATATATCATTTTAATTTTATTAATTATTTATTTTATTTATATTTAAGTGATGTTTACAAACTACCGTTAAATATAAAAATATTATGTTAAATATAAAAATATTATATTAAAATTAACATTAAAAAAATAAAAAACCGTTAAAAAATAAATTCGTTATCTACGTAATTGTTATATAGAAAAGATGGATATATATATATATATATATTACCTTAGTTCAGATTTGATGAGTAATTAACTATTTATTTTTCGTTGGTAGTCTTTGTGGTGGATTGAGCTCGTGTGAGGAGAAAGACAAAAAGTGCAAAGGAAGAGTCCAAACTTTTGAGCTAAAGATACTATGTTTTACTAATGTAAAAAATACATGATCCTATTTGTTACTTGTATAAAACCGAAGATCCAAACTGTATTAAAAAATTGTATAAACCCTACTTATTATTGAAATCGTGGTGTGTGGCTGTAGTACACGTAGAAGAAGAAGAGAATGGGAATGTTAATAGCACTCTCAATAACTTATGTACTCTATCTTTTAAAATATATTACTAAAACTTTATTTATTTTAATTTTAGTTCCAATTTTTACATTAAATTATACAATAGTTTCTCTATTTTTTTTCTTCAATTTTAATATAATTTTCTTAATCTCTTTTATTCATTCCAAATATAAAAATAATAGAAAGAGACTAGAGTGGAGAGATATATTATTAAAAAATATTTAAAGAGTGAATAGTTTTCACTAAATGTAGAGAAGAGACTACAACACCTGAGGTAAAAAAATATAGAGTAGAGCATTTATTAGAGAGCATTTTTTCTAATTTTCTTTATATTGTGAAACCTTCTTTATTTTATATTATTCATTGTGAGTGCTCTAAATCTACATTTCTTGAATATATAACCCTATTGTGTTAGGCATAGATCAACATGATAAACTTATAGAAAATTTATAAATGGTACCCTTTTTATCATCTTAATTCCAAAAATGCCTTGACCCATGCAATTTACATTAATACTATTTTTTCCATATTGGTTTTTGAAAATAATATAGCATTGCTTATTTCTCTTTCTCACACACGTAACTGTCAATCTACGTAGTAGAATACTAGAGTCAAGTATCCGTACATGCACTGTACGACTGGGAATAGGAGGATCTGACGAATCTTTGGCTCAAGTTTTGTCGCCAAACATTTTCGGAATCTACCGCACGCGCTAGTTAAAGGTGACTGTAAGGACCCAAAATCGGTAATAGGGTTTGGCGCCTTAATTAGTGTGCCGGGAGGGCATAATTGGTTTATATATGTGTGTTTAATTGGTTTAATGTGTGACTATGTGACATGCATGATTGATATGATTATGTGAGTATGTTATATGCATGTTTATGAGTATTAAATATGCATATGGGCTATTTATTGTTCATAAGGGCATATTTGTAATTTTGGCCATTTGAGGGCATAAATGTGATTATATGTGATAAATGGTTGAGACCACATTATTATGTGGATATATTTGCAGCATATGGCTCGAGATGGTCCTAGTGAGTGGATTAGCGAAATAGTCACAACAGGGTTTAAATACCCGGCTCAGAGGAACTTGGGGGTATTTTGGGGAATTTATAGGGTATTTCGGGATTTATTGGATAATGAATAAGTATTTGGTAATTAATTGGACACAACAAGATTAATTGGTAGATGTTAGGAACACTTGAGGAATTAGCAGGAACAGGGGGAAAAGACTACTTTACCCTTAGAGCAAATTAAAGGTTAAGTAGATTTCAGGGGAATTTTGGTTCACTTTGATGAAGGGAAATGGTCAATTATACCTTAGGCTAAACCAGAACCCACCAGAAAGTACTAGTGGAATCTTAACACTCTCTCTCTCTCCCTCTCACTAGCGTTCACTCCCTCACTCCTTCTTGTGTTTGAAGCCTTGTGTTGCTGAAGAAAAGGTCTGGGATTTAGAGCTTGAGGACTAAAGATTGAGGCTAGAAGGGGACAAGGAACAGCTAGGGGATTTAAGCTACAACTGAGGTAAGAACCATGTCTTGTTTTGCTGGGAATTCAGGATATTGGGGTGAATTGGTTTAGGTTCTTGAGGGGTAGTTGATTAGTGATTTGGGATGGTAAATTCAGAAGGGTTTTGAATCTTTTTATGTTTAAGATATGTAATTAAGGGTTTTAGACTCGTAATTGAGCTTGGTTTTGGTTAGGGTGTTTATTAAGGTTGAATTTTGAGATTTTGGCTGGGTAAGTTGCTGAGAAAAACCCAGGAAATTCTAGGTACGCAGGGCTGCGCCGCGGCCCGCATGCCCAGAATGCCCTGGGAGGGCTGTAGCGTCCCAAATTTGCTAATAAGGCTTAGGACCTTGATTAGCGTGCCTGGATGGCAATAAGTGGTTTATTATGTTAATATATGAATTTGATGATTATGTGATTAGAAATGCATGTTTAGGTGAATTAAATATGCATGTGGGCCCCATTTGGTTGTTAGGGGCATATTTATAATTTTAGCTCGTTGAGGGCATAAATGTAATATTTGTGAATATTGTGATTGACACCACGTGTGAGTGGTGATATAATTGTGATGCACGATCCGAGACGGTCCTAGGGAGCAGTTTAACTGAAAAGTCACAACGGGGTCAAATACCCGGCTCGAGAGGAGCCTAGGGGTATTTTGGGTATATAATATGGGTTTTGGATTTATTAAGTATCGGGTAGTAATTTAGTAATGATTTGAGTGTTCTGGGATTAACGGGAATTTTTAGGTATACTCAAGGACTTAGCGGGATTTGGGTGAAATGACGAAATTGCCCTTGAGGTTAGTATAAGAATTTTATTAGGAGAAAGAGAAAAATGGTAATTTTGCCTTAGGAAATGATAAACTTGGCTGAGGAGAAGTCATTCACGTTACTTACACTTAGGCATATATCTGAATATTTTGTTGGAAGTCTAGAGAGAACCAAAAAGCTAGGAAAGGAAGGAGGAGAAGAGCTGATCTTCTTTGGGCTCAAGGAAGGAATTCAAGGCCGAAGTTGGGGCAACTAGAGTCAAGCATAGGCCAAGATTAATTTAGAGGTAAGGCTTCATCTCTGATTTTGAGTCTCCTTGCATGTTTTTGAGAGTTTGGGTTGAATGCTGAAAATTGGATTTGTGGCTTAGTGATTGTGAGGATTCAACTTGGGAATCAAAGGATTTAAGCTTGGAGTTGAATTTGAAAGCATTTCAGGTCGAATTCTACTTGAGGTAAGAGTTCCATGCATCTCTGAAGTTTATTTCCTGGTGTGGTTTAAGTTTTATAAAGTGTGTTTTAAGTTTTATAAAGTGTGGTTTAAGTTTTGTGAATTTTGAACCAATAGGTGATTCTTAGGTTTGATTGTGTGTCTGGGTTTGTTGTTGTTGTTTTGGAGTTGCTATACTGTTCATTTGGGGTTTTAGGTCTAATTGGGACTTGGGTATACCTTGGTATTGATTTGGAAGAGTTTTGGCTCGGGAAAAACCCAGTAATCTGGGTTCGCGTATGAGTGTCGCGACCCTGTTCTTTCGTGTCACTGCACTAGGTTGAATCAAGATATGGGAACCATTCTGGGCGCCGCGGCCCCTATAGGGCTGTACCACGGTGCTAGGCCAATTTTAGGAGATGGGACTTTGCGTTTTAGGGTTTTGGCTCAGGGGGCTCGGGGGACGCTTTCGCTACCTTGTGTGGGGGAAACGGGAGGTCATGAGAGCACGGGATTGGTTCCGGGAGATGAATATGAATTGGTTAGTAACGAGAGTGCTATGTATGTGTTGTGACTAGGTTTTTAGCGAGGTTCAGATTAGAGGACTATTCTCGGGATTTTGGTGCTTAAGAAGCTCGGGACACAGGTAAGAAAACTGTTGTACCCGTAGAGCAAGGCGAGGCCCCATAGTTGTGTTGCAGGGCACCACCCTATATGATTGTGTGCAGGGCGTAGCCCCCATTGATTATGTTAATACATGTTTAAGTATTTGTTTAATTATGCTATGTTGCATATATGTGAATGAACAGCAAGAGACGGGAACGATGAAGGCCGAGAATGACAAGGGCCGGGAATGGCGAAGGCCGAGAACGGCAAGGGGCCGGGAGCAGCGTTTAGCACGCAAAGTGCGAGTTGCCAGGGTGAGACCCTAAAGGATACCTGGGATATCCTCACGGTGCAGACCGCAAACCCAGGGCCTGGTAAAGCGCCTGGGACGGCATGGCCGTATGTGTCTAGCCTGTTGGAGGATTTGTTATATGCTGAATGATTGATATGCATATGTTATTTATTGTGTGGAGTTTTCTTGCTGGGCTTCAGCTCACGGGTGCTCTGTGGTGCAGGTAAGAGCAAGGGAAAAGTCGACCAAACATGAGTACGGAGAGCGTGAAGCAACGCGTACATGTTTGGCCTGCCTGGCTGCCACGACCAAGGGTATTTTGGGAGATGTTTTGTACTAAATCTTATTTTTTCGTGTAGTCGACCTTAATCATATTTTTAGTTGTATATATTTATAAACAGTATTTTGGGATCCCGAATGTTAAATGCTTTATAATTTTCAATGAATGACTACATTTTCGAATTATGTGATTTTAATACAGTTTAGTTACAATTTTGACCTAAATTCTTGATTAGAAAGTTAAATGCACATTTTAAACTCACTTAGTTACGGCTCTAAGGAAGTAGGGCGTTACAAGGGCTCTCTTTCTTTAAAGCACGCCCCGACCCTAGGAGGGCAAGTCGTGGCCCACCTCCCCCCAAATAGCCTGGGGCCACACCTCTGACTTGGGGCGCGTCACAACCCTCAGGGCCAAGTCGCAACCCGCCTAGGGAACGTTGGCCAAGGTTGGTTTTTAGGCTTAGGATGGTTCGGGGGTTTGTATCTAAGCGCTCGGGATGATTTCTACCACCCATCTTAGTAGAATTCGAGGTCCCAGAGGCTATTTATTGTTTCCTAAACATTTATTTGGGTTATGAATTGATGATCACCTATTGAAACTATGACTAGATTTATCGCTAAGGCTCAGGACTGAGGATCGTGCTTGGGAGCGTTCTTAATTCTCCGCTCTAGATTTGAAGTAAGAAAACTGCACCCAAGTGGTTGTGTTTGGGACTAAGGTTCCCTGTATCAGGACATATGTGTTGTGTAACTATATTGTTATTATGTGGAATGTGAAAGTACGGCCTAAAGGAGCCGAGGCTGACGATTAGCGCACTGGACGCGGCTCGACCACTGTGAGCCGGGGTTAGCTAAATAAACAATGGACTCGGCCTAAGCGAGTCGGGATCAGCTTAATAAACAGAGGGCTCGGCCTAAGGGTGCTGACCCTGAGCATTGGTATTACTTATTAAAATATTTTCTTGAAAATACATGTTTACTATTATTAGTTTGATGCTTATATTCTGTTGAATTTCTGAATGACTGTATTAAGATTGATTGGATGCTTCTACTGTATATGTGTTTGTTGTTTTGGTTTTCTTGCTAGGCCTTGGCTCACGGGTGCTACGTGGTGTAGGTAAAGGCAAAGGGAAATTGGACCAACCATGAGTTGGAGAGTTCTGAGGGCGAAGTGTACATAGTCAGCAGCTCGTTCGTCACGGGAGAGGGAAAGTGCAGGGACGGAGCCCTAAAACTTGTGTTTTTTCCATTAGAGTGGCTTTTGGTTGTATTATCTTTTGGAGATTGTAAATTATTACTTATACCCTGTTTTTGTGATCCCATGTATTAAACATCCGTTTTAATGAAAATTAACCGTTTATGGTCAAAATATTTTAACCCTAACCTAATGGTTGACCTTAGGATCACATTTTTGTTCAAATGACTTGATTAGCAAGTCTTGCACTATTTCAAATACATAGTGTAACGGTCTTGGTTATCCAGGGCGTTATAGTGACGCCTTATGACATTTTGACTGGCTTTTCCGGCCACCATGGACCTCGGGGGTGGCACCGTTGGATCAAGCTTTTCAAGAAGAACGAAACCCAGCCATCTAATCCACCTATATCGCCAACATTTTCTAGCGAGTTTGTGGGTATTTCCACAACTTTAGAAGCTTCTTTTGATGACACCGTCGACCGTTTGTGCTCAAGAGCAGTACCATCACGACCTACTCTTTGAAGGAATCATTTTTTGATATATGGTAAGGATGGATTTCTTGCCATCGCGGGAGAATATGGTTGGGATGGGTCTTTTTTTGTTGTGTCTGAAAAGTTGCCAAAAAAATGTATTCTTATTTTACATTTAAAACATACCATATTGTATTCCAAACAACTTCAAAACTATTTTAGAAATGTTTCAAGTAACTTTTTGAAAACAAATTCCTTAGGATATTGTTTGGTTAATTTCAAATATAACATGAGAAGACTCTTTTTGGTAACTCACTAAGTAAATTAGTTGCTTTAAATTTGTGTTAGACCTAAAAATTTAGTTGTATATCAAAAGGCAACCAATTGATATATTAAATTATTTTAAAAGCAATGAAAGTGTAGCTTTTAAAAGTAACTATATAGTATACTAAATAGTATCATTTTCTAATAAGTAATTTGTGAAAGTCAGAATCCTGTGATCCGCAGAGGGAAAGACCGGGTAAAAAGTTGTACAATCCCACATCGCCTGGGGAAGGTCAAGTGTGATGATTCTAAGACTGTGTAGGTATGGGACTACACAGTTGAAGAGGGCTTAAATGGATTAATGGGTACTACCTATGCCAACAAGATGCATCTTTTTTTTGGTAGACCACCACTTGAGAACTCCAAAGTTAAGTGTGCTTGACCTGGAGCAATATGATAATGGGTGACCTCCTGGGAAGTTCTCCTAGGAAGTGTGCGAGCGAGGACAAAGCACGCTGAAAAGACTCGTGTTGGTTTGAAGGGCCAGTTGTCATTCCAGGAAGCAGCCATAGTGACGTGGGGCGTTACAAAGGTATGAGAGCCTTGACCCAGCCGGAAGTGTGGCCGACAGGGATGTCAGGTGTAACGCCCTACTGCTTTAGATCCGTTACTAAGTGAGTTTAAAATGTGCAATTAACTCGCTAATCGAGGTTTTAGGACAAAAGTGTAATTAAACCATAATTAGAGTCATAAACTTGAAAATAAACCTTTCATTGAAAATTATAAAACGTTTAGCATTTGGGATCCCAAAAACATTGTTTAGAAATATTTACAATTCAAAACAAAAAATATAACTAGAGTCGACTAAACGACAAAACTTAAGTTTAGAACAATCATCTCCCAAAAGTACCCCTGGCCGTGGCAGCCAGGCAGACCAGACATGTATGCGCCGCTCATCACGCTCACCATACTCAAGGTTGGTCGACTTTCCCTTTGCCTTTACCTGCACCATAGAGAACCTGTGAGCCGAAGCCCAGCAAGAAAACCCTCACAAGCAGATAACATATGCATAACAAACACTTAACTAAACAAGCCATCATCAAGCAATACACGTATGGCCATGCCGTCCCGAGCGCTTTACCAGGCTCTGGATTCAAGGTCCACACCGTGAGGATATCCCAGGTATCCTTTCGGGTCTCGCCCAGGCAACTCGCACTCCACGTGTTAAACGCTTTTCTCGGCCCCTTGCCGTTCTCGGCCTTCGTCGTTCCCGGACATTGTCGCTCATTCATTTATGTGTACAAATAATATAACTAAACAGTTTCTTAAACACATATAAATTCAATCAAAGGGCCACGCCTTGCAACACATTCATATGACGCCGAGCCCTGCAACTCAATCATATAGGGCCGAGCCCTACAACTCAAGCTCTATGGGAACATTAGTTTTCTTACCTACGTCCCAAGCTTTCCAAGCACCGATGTCCCGAGCACAATTCCCTAGTCCGAGCCTCACCGAAACCCTAGTCACAACGCATTAACAATATCCACCCATCAAGTTCTAATCCATTAAACAGCTTTGGGTCATAATTCTAATCTCCGGAACGTTGAATTCTATCAATCCGGGTGATAAAATCCATCCCGAGCCTTAACTATTGAATTCCCGAGCCAAAAACCTCTCTAGAACCCAAAAATGCACTAAGTGTCACGACCCTAGGGACTCATGCCGCGACCCCCAGCTCAACCCGAGGCCCTGCCTCATTTCAGCCCACACGCGGCGTGGCCCTTCCTGAAGGGCGCCACGGCGCGTCTCCACTTCCAGACACCCCAAGTTCTAAGGGGCCACGGCTCAGCAAGAAGAGCGTCGCGGCCCGACCCCTTGAGCCCAGTAAAACTCACAATTATTACCTCAAAATCCAATCTAATTAATCCCCAAAACAAGCCAACAATCCAAACTAATCATCACAGAGGTTATACTATAGATTTAGGAACAAAACCTAACCAGAATTCTAGCTCAAAGCCTCATCAAACTCACGGATGAATCTTCATCTCTCCAACATGCAAAACTCCTAGCACACCAGCAGAAATTTCAAGCGCAATTCATATAATTTAAAAGCTTGCCCTTGCTTAATTGAGTCTCTGAGTTGATCTCCTAAGCCCCAAGCTCCTAGCCTCCAAAGCTCTAGCTTTATTCCTAGCTTCCAATTAGTTTTCACAAATAGAACCTCCAAGCATCCAACGAAGAAGATGAGAGAGAGATAGAATGAGTGGGTCGGTTCCTATATTCTGAGTGTTTCCTTAATTTTATTCAACTTAAGCTTCTAAGGTTAACCAAGGCTCAGGGTGCCAAAAACGTCCCTGATGGCAAAATGGTAAATTTCCCCAATATTCCCTCCTAGGCATTCTAACCTCAAATATATCTCCAAATATTTATTTCCATAGCCCAATAACTCCATAAGATGTCTAATACCCAAAATACCCCTTGACTTGTCCCGAGTCGGATTTTCGATCCCGTTGTGAATTTCTAGCTAACCGCTCCCGAAGACTGTCTCGGATCGTGCAACACAGATATATCACAATTATCACATTTACGCCCTCAATAGGCTAAAATTACAATCATGCCCCTAATAACCAGATGGGGCCCACATGCATATTTAATTCACCTAACACATGCATCTCTAATTGCATATTAACACAAATTCACATATTATAATAGTAAATCACTTATTGCCCTCTAGGCATGCTAATCAAGGCCCTAAGCCTTATTAACAAATTTAGGTCATTACAACTATCCCATCCTTATAGAAATTTCTTCCTCGAAATTACCTTAATAACTCGGGATACTGCTCCTACATCTCAGATTCTAATTCCCATATCGCCTCCTCAACCTTGTTGTTCCTCCATAGCACTTTCACCAAGGCGATGGTCTTGTTCCGCAAGACTTTGTCCTTCCGGTTGAGAATCTGAACTGGTTTCTCCTCATAAGACAAATCCTGATCCAACTCCAAATTCTTATAACTCAGAACATGTGTCGAATCAGACACATACTTCCGGAGCATGGACACGTGAAACACATCATGAACCCCTGATAAGGCTGGTGGCATTGCCAATCTATAAGCTACCTCTCCAACCCGCTCCAGAATCTCAAAGGGGCTCATAAATCTAGGGCTCAGCTTGCCCCGAACACCAAACCGTTTCACTCCCCTCAAAGGGGAAACCCTAAGGAACACATGGTCACCAACCTAAAATTCTACGCTCCTGCGTTTCAGATCTGAGTAACTCTTCTGGCGACTCTGGGAGGCGAGCAATCGACCTATAATCTTCTCAACCACCTCATTGGTCCTCTGTACCATCTCAGGACCTAAATACCTCCTCTCACCTATCTCATCCCAATGGATAGGTGATTTGCACTTCCTCCCGTATAGCATCTCATATGGAGACACTCCGATAGTCGCTTGATAGCTGTTGTTGTACGAGAACTCAATCAAAGGGAGATACTTGTTAGGAAAATATGTATTGCCTCAATGGAAATGGTAAGAAAATATTACAACTCTATGCAAAATATTACAATAGACAAGGATTGATGAAATAAAGTGTTACAACTCTATAACTGAAAAATACAAATAAAAGGAGAAGGAGATGTAAGATGATAGAAATAGAAAGTACAACTCTATTACAAAAAGATACAAGTAAACTAGAAGTGTTTGAACAAATGAAATAAAAGGATTACAACTTTTAAACAAAAGAACAAGTAAATAGAATAAGAAGAAAAGAAGAAAAGGCAATAGAAGAAAATAAGAACAAGAACCAAAACAATAAACTCTCACTCACACAACCAAAGTGAAGAGTGTTGGGGATCACCAACTTGAACAAAGTTTGGAACCTTTGTCCAAAAGTTTATTTCCCCCTAACTCAAGCACTAAGGGATCTCTCACAGATTATAGGAAATGCTTTCTGGAATAATCAAGCCTCAAGGTGTTTATAGCCAAGTGCTCTAGTGGATAGAAAAGTTGTGTCTTACAAGTGAGCTATAGGCTCCTATTTATAGAGTTTAGAGACACCCTTTGAATTTCAAATTCCACCAACCCCTTATGGCTGTTATCAATGTTTAATTGGATTAATATGGAATTAAAAAAGATATTTGGGAGTTATTTGGGTTTTTGGAGCCGTTCAACAAATATTGAAAAAACTGAAAATTGGTCAGTTTTTGGCCTGTGGCCGCGGCCAGAAACATTGGTGGCCGCGGCCACTGGTCTCTGTCCCACAGGCCGTGGCCACTGACCAATTTCAGCACAAAAAATTGTGCTGTTTTTTCAAACGGTTCCAAACCCTCCCAAATGATTTTGTAACTCCCAAAACACATTATTGGGGTTAAAATCATATCTCTAACAGCCATATCACATATGGCTTTATGAAATTCATCTCAATATTGTGTAACAACAATTTTACACAATAAAGGGTAATATTTGGAAGTTACAAATTTGTAACACCAAATATGTTACATTATTTGGATATATCTCATATATCTAAATATTGTAACTCTCTATTATATGTTACAATATGTGACACACTTTGTCACATTTATTTAATCTAAAACATTATATTATAATATAATATAATTTTACACTATATTATAAAATAATATAACATTCCCCCACAAGATTAAATAGTTATCTACTATAACACTTATTTAATCAATCATTATATTTTGAAATATAACATATCCCCCACTTGATTAAATAAGAACTCTCTCTTATAGGAGTCATTGCATTAGTGCATAAAGTAAATTGTTTTTCAACTTGAACTTTACTATAGTGTAATTATCACAAAATTTGTCGAAAATTAGGTTGCACTAGGCATTGAACCATCTTTTCATGATGACAAATCGGTGATAACACACACACCTTTGCGATGTTCACTTGAGACCTCTATGTCTCTCTTTGCACCGTTAATGGCCATGTGCACTTTCCATTCATGGACGTTCTTGAGAATACTCCCAATTCTCATGAGAGGCAGCACCACCCCTAGGTCCATATAGTTAGAATTCTTACAGTATTTTGTTACCTAAAATACTTGTCTTTACATGACTGAATTCTATTAAAAAACCTTTCGGTTTTAACCCTCCACTTGGTAACACACAAGTACTCAATATCTCAGATGGGACTTGTTTTGAGTACAACTAATATTCACTCGATTGACTTGTTGTTACCTATAGAACCTAACACTAGTTGAATAACTAGTGTTAAGATAGGTTACCATCAATCGTGAATTTCTTTAGGGAGTTTAAGTTCCATCCCTCGACATGATGCAGCCACTAAATCCCTCGTTAGTGGCTTAGTGAAAGGATCTGCCAGATTTTCACTTGTTCTCACATAGGATATTGAGATGACTCCTCTTTGAATCAATTCTCTTACATATCCATGTCTTAGACTAATGTGTCTAGACTTCCCATTATACACTCCGCTGTATGCTCTAGCCAATGTCGCTTGGCTATCACAATGTATCGATATAGTAGATACATTATCTTTGATTAGGGGAATCTATATCAACAGATCCCTTAACCATTCGGCCTCTTTGTCGGTAGCAGCTAGAGCTATGAACTCTGCTTCCATAGTGGAATGAGATATACAGGTTTGTTTCTTGGACCCCCAAGAAATTGCACCTCCACCAAGTGTAAATACCCAACCAGTTGTGGACAAGTTGTCCCCAAGATTGGATATCTAACTTGCATCTGTATATCCTTCTAAAATCGAAGGAAATTTGTAGTGAAAGCTTAGTCCTTTAGTTTTCTTAAGATAACCTAGGACTCTTCCAATTGCCTTCCAGTGATCCACACTTGGATTACTTGTAAACCTACTAAGTTTACTTACCGCAAATGCTATATCAGGTCTAGTACACTGGGCAGCGTACATAAGACTCCCTATAGCACTAGCGTACTCCAATTGAGCCACCACTCTTCCTTCATTCTTCTCTAGTTTTACACTATGATCGAATGGAGTATTGGCATCTTTAACCTTCAGATGATTAAATTTGTTCAATACTTTCTCAACATAGTGGGCTTGCCCTAACGCAAAACCCCCACTATGTTTCTTTACTTTGATACCGAGTATGGTATCAACTTCTCCAAGATCTTTCATCTTGAAGGTTGATGATAGAAACCTCTTCGTTTCATCTATCCCTTTCATGCTATTACTTAGAATAAGCATGTAATCCACATATAAGCAAACAATGATCTCATATCCCGTACAAGTTTTGGAATACAAACACTTGTCTCCATTGTTATGTCTAAACCCATTAGACATGATGGCTTGATCAAATTTCTGATGCCATTGCTTAGGAGCTTGTTTCAATCCATATAAGGATTTTACAAGTCTACACACTTTATGTTCAGATTTTGGTAGGACAAACCCTTCGGGTTGTTCCATATAGACCTCCTCATTGAGGTCACCATTAAGGAATGTCATTTTGACATCCATTTTATGAACATACAAGTTGTGTATAGAAGCTAAAGCGAACAAAATTCTTATAGAAGTTGTTCTTGCAACAGGCGCATAGGTATCGAAATAATCGATACCCTCTTTTTGCCTAAACCCTTTAGCTACTAATCTAGCTTTAAAGGTTTGGATAGTGCCGGTAGTGTGGTATTTTCTCCTAAATACCCACTTACACCCAATTGGCTTAGACCCCGGTGGGAGGTCTACCAATTCCCAAGTGTTATTGGAAAGAATGGAATCCATCTCATCATTGATGGCTTCTTTCCAAAATGCACTATCTCTCGATTGCATAGCTTCTCTATAAGTCTTAGGATCATCCTCAACGAGAAGTACAATAGGAATTTTCCTAATGACTTCCTCTCTATTTCCTTCTACCATGTAGAACGAAATTCGTTGAGAATCTATCTCATCCACTACTAGACTTTTATGATTTTTAATCCTTTGACTTCTTCTAGGTTCAAAGGGTTGCTTTACATCCTTTTGAGAATTCTCCTCTTGAGAATCAACTTTGGATGTAGAAGCTTGAGAATTGTTCTCATATAACAAATTCTCCTTTAGAGATGTTGAAGCTTGAGAATTGTTGTCACATAACATATTCTCAAAGAATTCAACTTATCTAGATTCAATCACAATATTAGACTCTAAGTCTAATAGCCTATAAGCTTTACTATTGTTGGCATAATCAACAAAAGCACACTTTATGGCTCTTGAACCTAACTTTGTTCTATTAGGTTCGTTTTTCTTGCAATATGCAAGACACCCCCACACTTTGAAGTACCCTATGTTGGGTTTTCTTCCTTACCATAACTCATATGGAGATATCTCATTTTTCTTCATCGGTATTCGATTAAGAATGTGACAAGCAGTTAAAAGTGCTTCACCCCATAAGTTGAAGTTCAACTTAGAAAACACCAACATAGAATTTATCATCTCTAGATAAGTCCCATTTTTCCTTTCGGCAACACCATTGTGTTGTGGTGTATAAGGTGCAGTGCACTCATGAATTATACCATTTTCTTCACAAAATGTATTGAATTCATTAGAGAAGTACTCTCCTCCTCTATCACTTCTTAGCACCTTAATCTTTTTATTTAGTTGATTTTCAACTTCTAATTTAAAAGCATCAAAAGTCTCATCTTTATGCTTTAAAAGAAACACATAGGTATATCTACTAAAATCATCTATAAAAGTAAGAAAATACCTTTTACCACCTCTAGTTAAAACACCATTTAATTCACAAAGATCACTATGGATTAAATCTAGTAAATTAGATGATCTTTCTACACTAGGAAATGGTTTCTGAATCATTTTTGCCTTAACACATGTTTCACATTTACCATAGTTTTTAATATTGCATGCAATCATACCACATTTTACTACTCTTTTCATGGTAGAAAAACCTATATGCGATAGTCTAAGATGCCACAAAAATAAAGAATCATACTCAACAATATAGGCGGAATTAACATTTTTGTTGATAACATTGAAAGTTACATCATTGGTGCACAATTTAACCATACCCTCACAAGAGTACCCCTTTCCCAAAAATACATTTGATTTGGTAAGTATAAGTTTACCGGACTCAAAAATGGCTTTAATGCCGGGCTTGCCAAGCAAATCACCACTTACCAAGTTTCTACTCATTTCGGGAACATAAAGTACATTCACTAATGTAACTTTCTTGCCTGAGGTGAAGTAGACATCAATAGTACCTTTGCCAAGTACCTTGGATTTGCCCTCATTGCCCATTTGTATCTCATGGTTGCCCTTTGACTCTTCAAAGGTCTTGAACAATGATTTGTCATAGGTGACATGGACGGTGGCACAAGTATCATACCACCACCCTTTCACCTTGCCTTGGACCGCATTCACCTCACTAAGGGTAGAAACTATGTTTTCCTCTTGAGCTGCATTCACCTTAGGTCCTTTTTCCCACACTCTCTAGCATACTGACCCTTTTTCCCACACACGAAGCAAGGACCTTTCTCGCCCTTAAACTTGTTTGGGTTGGTTTTTGGACCCAAAGGTTTCTCATTACCCTTTTTCCCTTTGTTTTTGGGATGTTTTGGTTGTGACACCGGATTTGCTTTCGAAGTCTCTCCATTAGACCCCTCCACAAGTTTATCTCTACATATCGATTCCTCTTCGATTCGAATATGCTTTTGGATCTCCTCCAAAGAATAATCCTCATTTTTATGAAGGATTCTTTTCCTATAGCTCTTCCAAGTTGATGGTAATTTAGCCACTATAGCACCAACTTGAAAGGCCTCGGGAAGCTCAATCTTTAACACTTTCAATTTATTAACAATAATTTGCAATTCATGTATTTGAGGAAGAATAGGTTTATCACCAAAAAATTTGAAATCAAAGTATTGAGATATCAAAAACTTTTTGGTACCTTCTTCTTCCGCCTTGAACTTTTTCTCAAGTGCTTCCCAAATCTCCTTGGCCGATTTGGTCTCGGTGTAGAGGTCATAGAGCCTATCTGATAAGGTGTCGAGGATATGACCCCTGCAAAGAAGACTGTCCTCCTCCCATTTCCTTCTCTTTTCCACCTCCTCGGGAGTGTCTTTGTCGGATGGCTCAGCTAGAGGAGCCAAGGAAGACTCAAGGATGTAGGAAATTTTTAGAGTGGTTAATAGAAACCTCACGTTATCTTGCCACCTAGTAAAATTGGATCCATCAAACCTATCCAACCTTACTAGGTCTTGGTTCATGATCTTGATAGTCTCCCCTTCCATTGAAACAAAAAAGGGATAAGCTTTTGAATGTTAGGAAAATATGTATTGCCTCAATGGAAATGGTAAGAAAATATTACAACTCTGTGCAAAATATTACAATAGACAAGGATTGATTAAATAAAGTGTTACAACTCTATAACTGAAAAATACAAATAAAAGGAGAAGGAGATGTAAGATGATAGAAATAGAAAGTACAACTCTATTACAAAAAGATACAAGTAAACTAGAAGTGTTTGAACAAATGAAATAAAAGGATTACAACTTTTAAACAAAAGAACAAGTAAGTAGAATAAGAAGAAAAGAAGAAAAAGAAATAGAAGAAAATAAGAACAAGAACCAAAACAATAAACTCTCACTCACACAACCAAAGTGAAGAGTGTTGGGGATCACCAACTTGAACAAGGTTTGAAACCTTTGTCCAAAAGTTTATTTCCCCCCTAACTCAAGCACTAAGGGATCTCTCACAGTTTATAGGAAATGCTCTCTTGAATAATCAAGCCTCAAGGTGTTTCTAGCCAAGTGCTCTAGTGGATAGAAAAGTTGTGTCTTACAAGTGAGCTATAGGCTCCTATTTATAGAGTTTAGAGACACCCTTTGAATTTCAAATTCCACCAACCCCCATGGTTGTTACCAATGTTTAATTGGATTAATATGGAATTAAAAAAGAGAATTGGGAGTCATTTGGGTTTTTTGAGCTGTTCAACAAATATTGAAAAAACTGAAAATTGGTCAGTTTTTAGCATGTGGCCGCTGCCAGAGACATTGGTGGCCGCGGCCACTGGTCTCTGTCCCACAGGCTGTGGCCACTGACCAATTTCAGCACAAAAAATTGTGTTTTTTTTTCAAATGGTTCCAAACCCTCCCAAATGATTTTGTAACTCCCAAAACACATTATTGGGGTTAAAATCATATCTCTAACAACCATATCACATATGGCTTTATGAAATTCATCTCAATATTGTGTAACAACAATTTTACACAATAAAGGGTAATATTTGGAAGTTACAAATTTGTAACACCAAATATGTTACATTATTTGCATATATCTCATATATCTAAATATTGTAACTCTCTATTATATGTTACAATATGTGACACATTTTGTCACATTTATTTAATCTAAAACATTATATTATAATATAATATAATTTTACATTATATTATAAAATAATATAACAATACTTACTCCAAAACTTGGAGGTGAAGGTGGGGTCCCTGTCGGATACTATCAACCTTGGAGCCCCATGCAGTCAAACAATCTCCTTCACATATAACTCAGCATACTGCTCCACAGTATAAGTCATCCTGACTGGAAAAAAGTGGGTGGATTTGGTGTACCTATCCACAATCACCCACACGGAATCATGTTGTCCCATGGTCTTCGGCAAACCAACCACGAAGTCCATGGCGATATCTTCCCACTTCCACTTCGGAATCCCTAGAGGCTGCAGCAACCCTGCTGGCCTTTGATGTTCAGCCTTGACCTGCTGACAAGTTAGGCATTTGGCCACATAATCCACCACATCTCTCTTCATGCCTGACCACCAATACAAAGCTCTCAAATCCTGGTACATCTTCGTCGTACCTGGATGTAAGGAATAGGGAGTGGTATGCAGCTCATCTAAAATCTCTCAATGGATATTTGAATCCATCGGAACACAGATCAGACCCTAGTACTTCAGTAACCCCATCTCTGAGATAGAGAAGTCCTTAACCGCTCCGACTAAGACGTTCTCCCTGTAACCCCTCAGCTGGGAATCATTTCCATGTGCCTCCTTGATCCTCTCAAGGAGCGTAAACTGAAGAGTGATGTTGGCTAACCGACCAACCACCAACTATATACCCGCTCTAGTCATCTCCTCAGCTAGCTTATCAGATATTTGTCTTGAATGGAACAATTGTCCTGGGCCTTTCCGACTCAATACATCAGCCACTACATTAGCCTTCCCAGGATGGTATAGGATGTCACAATCATAATCCTTAACCAACTCTAGCCACCGCCTCTGGCGCATATTCAGATCCTTCTGAGTAAAGAAGTACTTCAAATTCTTATGGTCGGTGTATATCTCGCACTTTTCACCATATAGATAATGTCTCCAAATTTTAAGTGCGAATACCACCGGTGCCAATTCTAGATCATGCGTGGGATATCTCTGCTCATACTCCTTTAACTGTCTCGATGCGTAGGCTATCACCTTCCCAGCTTGCATTAGCACACACCCTAAACCCTGTCTGGAAGCACACAATAAACCACGAACTTCTCATTGTCCGTCGGCAGACTCAACACTAGCGCGGTGATCAGTCGTCGCTTCAACTCTTTGAAACTGTTCTCACATCTGTCTGTCCAAACATACTATGTCTTCTTCTTTGTCAATTCTATTAATGGTGTAGCTATCCTGGAGAACCCCTCAACAAACCACCGATAATACCATGCGAAACCCAGAAAACTCCTCACCTCAGGAACACTACTCAGTCTAGGCCAGTCTCTCACTGCCTCAATTTTACTTGGGTCGATCAGAATCCCCTCCTTACTGATGATATAACCCAGAAATGTAACTTTCAATAACCAGAACTCGCACTTGCTGAACTTGGCATATAACCTATGCTCCTTTAACCACTGCAATACCAGACGTAGATTCTGCTCATGCTCTGTCTCTGACTGAGAGTACACCAGAATGTCGTCGATGAATACAATCACGAACTTGTCTAAATAATCCTTGAAACCCTATTCATCATGTCCATAAAATCTATTGGGGGCATTGGTTAATCCAAAGGACATAACCAGGAATTCATAGTGTCCATACCTCGTGCGGAAAGCGGTCTTTGGTATGTCCTCCTCTTTGATCCTTAACTGATGGTAACCTAACCGAAGATCTATCTTAGAAAACACCGTCTTTCCCTGCAGCTGGTCAAACAAATCATCAATCCTAGGCAATGGATACTTATTCTTAATGGTCAACTTGTTCAGTCCCTTGTAGTCAATACACATCCTAAGAGATCCATCTTTCTTCTTGATAAACAACACTGGACCACCCCATGGCGAGAAACTCGGTCTGATGAACCCCAAATCCAGTAACTCCTGCAACTGAATCTTCAACTCCTTCAACTCTGCGGGAGCCATTCGGTAAGGTGTCCTAGATACTGGCTCCACTCTTGGTACGAACTCTATAACAAAATCAATCTCCCGCTGCGGCAACAGCCCTGGCAGATCTGCTGGAAATAAATTTGGAAACTCGCATACCAATCTCGTCTCCCCTGGCCCAACCGACACAACCTTAGAGGTATCCACAACATTCGCTAGGAATCCTATACAACCTTCCTGCATCAGGTCTCTAGCCTTCAATGCTGAAATCATAGGTACTCGCAGTCCACTAGCTGTTCCCACAAATACAAAGGGTACCTCCCCTTCCGGTTCAAAGGTCACCATCCTGCGCTTGCAGTCAATTGTCATCCCATACTTTGATAACCAATCCATCCCTAGGATCATATCAAAGTCATCCAATGCAAGTTCAATCAGGTCAGCAAACAACTCCCTACCATCTACCTCTACTGGTAAAGCTCTAATCCACCTCCTAGAGACTACCAGTTCCCCAGTCGACAACAAAGTCTAAAAACCCCTAGCATACAGAACACTAGGTCTACACAGTTGATCTATCACTCTAGCAGACACAAACGAATGAGTAGCTCCTAAATCAAACAATGCAGTATAAGAAGAACCAGCACTAGAAATTTGATCTGTCACCACTGAGGGGCTAGCCTCCGCCTCAGTCTGAGTCAAAGTAAACACCCTGGCAGGAGCGAGACGGTCGCCCTGCTTTGGCTCCTCCTTCTTGGCTGGTGGCAGTCTTTCTTCAGATGATTGGCACTCCCACAGACAAAGCAGGCCCTAATCCTGAACTCACCCTGATGTTGTCGTCTGCACCGAGGACACACGGGAAAACTCCTCCAGTTGTCACTTCCGCCCTAACGGCCACTAAAACCACCCCGTGCCCTCCTATCTGAACTGGGAGGAACAAAGGAATCTGGAGCCTTCCTCTTCTGCTCGCTGGAGCCACTACCTCGACTGGATCCAATAAAAAGAGGCACTGCCCTCCTGGCATTGCGCCCAACAGTGCTCTCTCTCCAAATCTGGTCCTCGGCCCCCTCAGTGGTAAGGGCCTTGTCTACAACCTGAGCATAACTAGTAGTCCATGGATCCAAGGTGATCTTCACATCACGGGCGATCATAACATTCAATCCCTGTACAAATCTGTCTCTCGTTGCCGTATTTGTCAGCACTAAATCTGGCACAAACTTTGCCAATCGGTCGAATTTTAGAGCATACTCTGTCATGGTCAACCGGTTCTGGGTTAGGTTGATAAACTCGTCAACCTTCGCAGCTCAGACTGCAACGTTGTAATACTTCTCATTGAAGATATTTCTGAACTCTTCCCAAGTCATAACGGTCACATTCCTTTTTTGAACTACCACATCCCACCAGATGCGGGCATCCTCTCTGAACAAGTAGCTAGCATAAGCTACCCTCTCGTTCCCCTCAACACTCATAAAATTGAGAATAGAGGAAATCATATTCATCCACTGCTCTACCTACAGTGGGTCTGGTCCACCCTCAAAGGTGGGAGGATGCGACATTCTGAACCTCTCATACAATGGTTCCCACTTGTTCTCCACAACAGATTGGACTGACACTGGCACCGTAACTTGCTAAATTGGCAACCCAATGACCTGTGGAGGGGCCTGTTGCCTCAACTGTCAAAGTTCTTCTTCTATTCGTTGCAGTCTTGCTTCCATTTAGGCAAACATCTCTTGCCAATTCTGTGGGGCAGGTGGAGGGTCCTGACCTTGGTTATCATCCCGGGCCCGACTGCCGCGGGGTCTAGATGATTGTCGAGGCATCTCAACAAATATGCCTGCAATCAACGACGCTGCTCATCAGGCATGATAACAACATCCAAAACCACCTCCCAAACACATTAGTCAACCATGAGAAATAATCCACATAACACACAAATAGCATATAACACACAACGAGCCATGCCCTAACATCATGCATACGTTAAATCATTCATCATGCTCTATATGGAATAAGCAGGCAAACAGTGCATTTAAGCACATAATCAGACATACAATTCAATTATTACCAACCAACCCTGAGTCAAGCTTGCCACTGACAGCGTGCGTACATGTTTGGTCATTCTCCAGAAACCATAAACCTTGGCTCGCTCTGATACTAAGTTATAACGTCCTACTGCCTTAGAGTCGTTACTAAGTGAGTTTAAAATGTGCAATTAACTCACTAATCGAGGTTTTAGGACAAAAGTGTAATTAAACCATAATCAGAGTCATAAACTTGAAAATAAACCTTTCATTGAAAATTATAAAATGTTTAGCATTTGGGATCCCAAAACATTCTTTAGAAATATTTACAATTCAAAACAAAAAATATAACTAGAGTCGACCAAACGACAAAACTTAAGTTTAGTACAATCATCTCCCAAAAGTACCCCTGGCCGTGGCAGCCAGGCAAACCAGACATGTACGCGCCGCTCATCACGCTCAACATACTCAAGGTTGGTCGACTTTCCCCTTGCCTTTACCTACACCATAGAGCGCCCGTGAGCCGAAACCTAGCAAGAAAACCCTCACAAGCAGATAACATATGCATAACAAATACTTAACATATAAACTAACCATCATCAGGCTATACACGTACGACCATCCCGTCCCAGGCACTTTACCAGGCCCTAGATTCGCGGTCCACACTGTGAGGATATCCCAGGTATCCTTTAGGGTTTCGCCCTAGCAGCTCGCACTTCGCGTGCTAAACACTGTTCCCAGCCCCTTGCCGTTCCCGGCCTTCGCTGTTCCCGACCTTCGTCGTTCCCGGCCTTCGCCGTTCCCGGCCATCGCCGTTCATTCATTTATATGTACACATAATATAACTAAACAGATACTTAAACACATATAAATTCAATCAAAGGGCCACGCCCTGCAACACAGTCATATAGGATCGAGCCCTGCAACTCAATCATATAGGGTCGAGCCCTGCAACTCAAGCTCTATGGGAACAGTAGTTTTCTTACCTGCGTCCCGAGCTTTTCAAGCACCAATGTCCCGAGCACAGTTCCATAGTCCGAGCCTTGCCGAAACCCTAGTCACAACGCATTAACAATATCCACCCATCAAGTTCTAATCCATTAAATAGCTTTGAGTCATAATTCTAATCTCCAGAACATTGAATTCTATCAATCTGGGTGATAAAATCCATCCCGAGCCTTAACTATTGAATTCCCGAGCCTAAAACCTCTCTAGAACCCAAAAATGCACAAACCGTCGCGGCCTTTGGGTCTCATGCCGTGGCCCCCAGCTCAACTCGAGGCCCTGCCTCATTTCAGGAAGGGCCGCAGCGCACCTCCACTTCCAGACACCCCAAGTTCTAAGGGGTCGAGGCTCAGCAAGAACAGCGTCGCAGCCCGACCCCTCGAGCCCAAAAAAACTCACCATTATCACCTCAAAAACCAATCTAATTAACCCCAAAAACAAGCCAAAATTCCAAACTAATCATCACAGAGGTTATACTATAGATTTAGCAACAAAACCTAACCAGAATTCTCGCTCAAAGCCTCATCAAACTCAAGGATGAATCTTCATCTCTCCAACAGGCAAAACTCCTAGCACCCCAGCAGAAATTTCAAGCGCAATTCATATAATTTACCCTTGCTTAATTGAGTCTCTGAGTTGATCTCCTATGCCCCAAGCTCCTAGCCTCCAAAGCTCTAGCTTCCAATTAGTTTTCACAAATAGAACCTCCAAGCTTCCAAGGAAGAAGATGAGAGAGAGATAGAATGAGTGGGTCGGTTCCTATATTTTGAGTGTTTCCTTAACTTTGTTTTATTCAACTTAAGCTTCTAAGGTTACCTTAAGGCTCGAGGTGCCAAAAATATCCCCGAGGGCAAAATGGTAAATTTCCCCAATATTCCCTCCTAGGCATTCTAACCTCAAATATATCTCAAAATATTTATTTCCATAGCCCGATAACATCATAAGATGTCTACTACCCAAAATACCCATCGACTCGTCCCGAGTCAGATTTTCGATCCCGTTGTGACTTTCTAGCTAACCGCTCCCTAAGAGTATCTCGGATCGTGCAACACAAATATATCACAATTATCACATTTACGATCTCAACGGGCTAAAATTACAATCATGCCCCTAATAACCAGATGGGGCGTACATGCATATTTAATTCACCTAAACATGCATCTCTAATTGCATATTAACACAAATTCACATATTATAAAAGTAAATCACTTGTTGCCCTCCAGGCACGCTAATCAAGGCCCTAAGCCTTATTAGCGAATTTGGGTCATTACATCGGGCTCGTAAGGGGGGTGATTGTGACAGTCAGAATCCCATGATTCGTAGAGGGAAAGATCGGGTAAAAAGTTGTTCAATCCCACATCGCCTGGGGAAGGTCAAGTGTGATGATTCTAAGACCGTGTAGGTATGGGACTACACTGTTGAAGATGGCTTAAATGGATTAATGGGTACTATCTATGCCAACAAGATGCAGCTTCTTTTCGGTAGATCACCACTTGAGAACTCCAAAGTTAAGCATGCTTGACCAGGAGCAATTTGATGATGGGTGACATCCTGGGAAGTTTTCCCATGAAGCGTGCGAGTGAGGACAAAGCACGCTGAAAAAACTCGTGTTGGTTTGTAGGGCCAGTCGTCATTTCAGGAAGCAGCCATAGTGATGTGGGGCGTTACATTATCCATGGTAATTTAGAATTATAGGAGTATCGTTTTACACTATTATAAATAATTAGTTTCTAAAATAGACTTGGAAGTAACGTAAAAGTATCTTAAATAATAAGACATATAAATTATGTGCGTGAATAAAAAAGTCTATTAAAAAATTTCATTGTCCGTGTTTTCACCACCCGACACGTGGCAATTATGAGTAATTAGTGACAAGTCATGAAGTTCTCGGAGTGTGAACTCTTCCAGGAAGCCCAGTCTGGCCATGTCATGGATGTTTCTAGGTGAGGCCATGCCCCGAGGTCTGACCTCGAAGCAAGGATGTCTCCAGGTGAGGCCACGTCCCGAGCCAATCTCCAAGTCATGGATGTCTCAAAGTGAGGCCACGTCTCGAGAGGCTCTCTTCACTCGCCCATCTCTCAGGTTTAGGATTCTGGTCCTTGGACCTGTGGTAGATGCCAGTTGTAATGCCCTATATAGCCAGGATCGCTACACTGTGTATTTATAAAGGTGCAGGACTTGCTAATCAAGTCATTTAGTTAAAACGTGTCACTAATCATGAATGTGCTAGGGTTAAAAAGGGTTTTGGTCTCAAAAGATACATTTTATATATTTAAACAGTTTTACACATGGGATCCCCAAAAGAAACAGTGTTAAAAAAAAGTCAGTTTACAAAATCTCCAAAATACAGATAACCATCAGCCATTCTAAGGAAAACAGACATTTCTAGTTCCCCTGCTCTTGCATCCCCTCAACTGTGGCGGCTGAGCAGCTGGTCATGTACATTCAGCTCACAGAGCTCTCCAAGCCAGGGCTGATAAAGTTTTCCCTTGCCTTTACCTGCACCACGTAGAACCTGTGAGCCAAGGCCCAACAAGAAAACATAATATGCTTCACAAACAATCAATAACAGATGAATAATCCTTTAAGTATGACCAGACACTTAATATTCCTCATTAATCACATAGCACGTATTCAGGATCAAAGATGCAACTAAATGTTATCAACAATCAAGTCACATAATAATTAGGGCCGACAACTTAGGTCGCACCCTCTGTTTACCCCACTGACTCCAGCCCGCTTAAACCGAGCTTAGTGCATAATAAGCTGTCCTCGGCTACCAGTGGCCGAGCTGCGCACTGTGCGCTAGTGTAACCTTGGCACTCTTAGGCCATTGGTTTACAGTTTACATGGCATAATACCATCCTTTCAAAGCATACATATTAGGGAACCCTTAGTCCCTTTACAATTACACAACCGGGTGCAATTTTCTTACCTTTAGTTTCCACGTTCACTGACTACGAGCGACATCCCTCGAGCACGATCCGTTTCCCGAGCCCTAGCTTAACACCTAGTCACAACCAAGGTAATGGATTCCATTAATATTCAAATAAAGGTTTTCAGGACAATGCTAGCTTCCGGGACATCGAATTCCACCAAACATGGTGGTGAAATCGATCCCGAGCACCCTAGGTTAGGTTCCCGCGCTTAAAATCCCCAAAAGATAAAAGTTGCACCTAAGGGCTGCGACCCCTGAAACCTAGGTGCAGCCCGCCCCTGAAATAGAAACCAAGCCCCTCAGAGGGCAGACATGCACCGTGGCCCTGCCCTGTGGCATCACGGCGCTCCCCTTCGGCCGAGCCTCCCTGGCTCCTTTGCTTCGTAGGGCCACAGTGATAACTCTACAAAATAGAGTTATTTTACCATATTTTGTATACTAATTGTTGCTTAGTTCTTGAGTTTTTAATTAACTTATTAAGTTTTTATGTAATTTTTAATTTATTAGTCTTAGTGTAGTTTTATAGATTTTTACACGTTTTTATAGTTATTATATTGTAATATGTTGTAATTTAATTATTTGAATTATTGTTGTGTGTTTAGTGGTAAAAATAAATGCATATTTATTCAATTTAAGTGTCAAAACAAATTAAGTTTAAATTAATATTTTCTTTAAATTAATGAGATGTATTTGTATGTTGAAAATATTTATTTGAAGTTAATTTATACTATTTTATAGAAATTAATTTGCATTTTTGCATTTTTATTTAAAGGAAATCAATGATAGAAGTGGCATTTTTGAGAAGAAGGCAAAGAAAATGGCCCAGCCCGCCTGTCCCCTGGCCCAGCCCGCCTGGCACCTCAAGTCAAACTCCTTCAGCCTTCAGCAGCTCCCCTTGCCGCCAGCTATCACCGAAGCCTTCAATCACCCAGCCATCTTCATCTCCTTCAGCATATATGTCCCCTTGCCGCCAGCTGTCACCGAAGCCTCCCAGCCTCTTCAAGAAGCCAACAGCCACCGTGGGCCTTCCTTCTCTTCAGCCTCCACGGCCCAAGTCCCCAAGCCTCCTGGTGCTTCCTTCTTCAGCATCTCGGCCCAGCCCGCAAGCCCACGCGTGCCAGCCGCCTGCCACCAGCAGCCTAATGCTGCATTTTGTCATTTTTGAGCCTAAAAATGCATAAGTGTACCAATTGTCCCCTAGGCTCAAAATGCCACTTTTTACCCATTTTCTATACACTTTTTACCCCAAAATCATCATCATTCCTACAATTTACCCCTATTTACCACATTATTATTAATTTAATCAATTTACTTAATTTAAATTGATTATTTTAATAATCTCATTTTGGTTATAAATAAGGGTTTTGAAGACCATTTGGGGGTGCTTAATTTTTGGTTACCATCTTTTTTCTCTCATTTTCTCTCTACCATTCTATCTTCCATTTGGGTTTTTCAAGAGCATTTTGCAAGTATGTATGTCTTTTATTTTGTAATTTCTACTCTAGTTATGTGCTTCTAATCTTTTTCATAAGATTATTAAGATCATGATGAAGCAACTTGTAACTAGGTAATATTTATGTTGTATGTTGATTTCCCTTGTAATGCAACAAAGTCTATGGATTTTTCTTCTTCATATATTTCTTTCATCTTAAATATCTTGTATTTTAGATTGTTAAAACATATTTACACCTTGTTCTTCATTAGTGCATAAACATAATATTCTTTGTGTAAGGTGTGTCATTAAATTGTACACATCCATGCTTAGAACAAAAATATTATGTTTTGCCTTATAAATAATGTTCATTGATTTATTTGTTATTTCATTAGATTGATTTACACTAAATGCTTTGAAATTATAATTTTGAAAAGTGAAGAAAAATCCTATCTTTTTATAAGAAATTTGTGTTTAAAATTATAAATCCTTTTTGAAAAAAATGATAGTTTAAATTATTTTAACTATCACTAAAACTTGGGAATCAATATACTAATAAATGTTATTAAACTTACATTTTGTGGATTCTAGTATCTTAATAATCTTTTCTTTTAATACTTATTTTCAACTTATTATTGGTTTATTTTCATTATCTTAAATAGCTTTATTTTTCAATCTTTTACTTTATGTTCATTAAAACTTATCAATCTTTGGAACTAGGTTAGAATTTATTACTTATGATTTAAAATAGTTTCATTTTCGATTTTAGACAACTCCTTTGGGTTCGACATCCTTGCTTACGATCACTATTCTATATGGACGATTCGTGCGCTTGCGATATATAAATTTTTAAACATACCCGTTTTGGGTCCATCACACAGCGCTCTAGAATAGAGTCGCGGCCCAACCCTTCGTGCCTAGAAAAACCTCCATTTTTGGCTCTCAAACCTCACTCAAACTCCACCAAAACTACCCCAACTTCACAACTCAATTACCCAAAGGCTTCCCACACAATTCCAGCAACACAACCAGCTGAAACTTATATTAGAAACCCTTTCAATCTCTGAAACTTACTAACTGAAGAACACAAAAACTAGCCATGGAAACACCAAAATTCAGCCATTAAACCATAAATTCGAGCTTACCTTAACTGTAGAATCAATCCTCCAAAAGATTTCTGGGCTAACCTTCAAGGTTCTAGCTTCAATTTAATCTTCAAATCCAGAACCCAAAAACCACTTAGAACACAACCAAAATAACAGAATTTCAACAAGAGAGAGTGGGAATCAATCCTTACCTTAGGCCCTGATTGAATCCTCAATTAACCCTTGAGCTAATCCTCTAAATCCCAACTTCAATCCTCAGAATTCCAGCTACAATTTCTAGGTTCTGTGTTTTTTCCTTTGAGAGAGAAAGAGAGGAAGAAGAACGTATCGGTCTAATTTGTTCTACTGTTTTCTAAAGCTTCTTAAGTCTATCCTTAAGTGATTAAGCTAATCCCAAGGCTCGGGGTACCGGAAACGTCCCCAAGGGAAAAATGGTAAAATTCCCCAAAATTCCCGCCTAAGCTTCCTAACCTCAAATATATCTCCATATATTTATTTGCATAACCCGATAGTCTAAATAACCACCCGATACCTGAAATACCTCTGACTTGTCCAAAGTAAAATATTAAGCCCCGTTGTGACTTTCCCGCTATCTAGCTCCCTAGGATCGCCTCAAGTCGCACTCTGCAGATCTATCCAAATATTAATGTGGTTCTCACAGATATAACATTTAACCACATTTACGTTCATATAATCACACAAGCATACTTATCATATAATCATGCATTAAATCAATAAACTCACACATAAACCAATTATGCCCTCCCAGCACACTAATCAGGGCCCTTAAGCCATAACAATAATTTTGGGTCGTTACAACTATCCCCTCCTACTGAGAATTTCATCCTCGAAATTTACCTGAATAGCTCGGGATACTAATCCCGCATTGCTGTCTCTAACTCCCAGGTCGCTTCCTCGACCTTGCTATTTCTCCACAACACACTAACTAACAGAATTGTCTTATTCCGTAAAACTTTGTCCTTCCGATCCAAAATCTGAACTGGTCACTCTCCATAGGACAAATCTGTCTGTAACTCCAAGTCCTCATACTTCAGCACATGTGTTGTATCTGAAACATACTTCCGCAACATAGAGACATGGAACACATCATGAATCTCCTGACAGTGACGGTGGCAAGGCCAACCTGTATGCCACCTGTCCAATCTTTTCTAGAACCTCGAAAGGTCCAACAAACCGAGGGCTCATCTTGCCCTTTACTCCAAACCTTCTCACCCCTCTCAGTCGTGAAACTCACAGAAACATGTGGTCCCCAACCTGGAACTCTACGTCCCTACACTTAGGATCAGCGTAGCTTTTCTGTCTACTCTGCGAGGCAAGCATTCTAGCTCCAATATTCTAAATAGCTTCATTAGTCTTCTGAACCATATCTGGCCCTAAGTACCTCCTTTCACCCATCTCATCCCAATGAATGGGTGATCTACACTTTCTCCCATATAAAATTTCATAAGGAGCCACTCCAATCGTGGATTGATAACTGTTGTTATACGAGAACTCAATCAATGGTAGATACTTACTCCAAGATCCCTCGAAATCAATCACACATGCCCTAAGCATGTCCTCCAACACCTGAATCGCTCTCTCAAACTGCCCATCAGTCTGAGGATGAAAAGTTGTGCTAAACTTCAACTGGGTCCCCATAGCTCTCTGTAGAGCTCCCCAAAACTTGGAGGTAAAGATAGGATCTCGATCAGATACAATAGACTTTGGAACCCCGTGGAGACAAACTATCTCCCTCACATACAACTCTACATACTGTTCCACTGTATAGGTCGACTTCACCAGCAGAAAATGAGCTGACTTGGTGTATCTGTCTACTATCACCCACACCAAGTCATAAAGTCCCACTGACCTGGGTAGTCCTCCCACAAAATCCATCGTGATGTCCTCCCACTTCCACTCTGGGATATCCAAAGGCTGAAGCAATCCCACTAGCCACTGATGCTCAGCCTTTACCTGCTAACATGTTAAACATCTAGACACATACTCTACCACATCCTTCTTCATCCCGAGCCACCAATATAATATCCGTAGATCCTGATACATTCGTGGTACCCGGATGAAGTGAGTATGGCGTAGTGTGAGACTCATCCAATATCTCTCGTCTGATCCCCTCATCTGTCGGAACACAAATCTGTCCCTGATATCGAAGCATACCGGTCTCAGAAACAGAATAATCCTTAGCTGTCCCAGCTAAGACATGCTGCCTAACATCTCGCAACTGCGCATCCATCAATTGTCTGTCCTTGATCCTCTCTAGCAGGGTCGACTGCAAGGTAATATTAGTTAATTGGCCTACCACCAATTCTATCCTTGCCCTAGCCATCTCATCAGCTAACTCTCTGGAGATCTGGGTGGAACTATACAACTGTCCTGGGCCCCTCTGGCTCAATGCATCCGCCACAACGTTGGCTTTCCATGGGTGGTAAAGGATATCGCAGTCATAATCCTTAACCAGCTCCAACCAACGCCTCTGTCTCATGTTCAGATCCTTTTGAGTGAAGAAGTATTTCAAACTCTTATGGTCAGTGTATATCTCGCACTTCTCCCCATATAAATAATGCCGCCAAACCTTCAGTGCGAATACCACTGCTGCCAGCTCCAAATCATGAGTAGGATACCGCTGTTCATACTCCTTCAGCTATCGCGATACATAAGCTATAACTTTCTCATTCTGCATCAGCATGTAGCCTAAACCCATCCTCGATGCATCATAGTAAATTACAAACTTTCCTTCCTCCGAAGGAAGACACAACACAGGTGCAGAAATAAGTCGTCGCTTCAATTCTTGGAAATTGTTCCCACACTTCTCTGACCAAACAAACCTCTGATTCTTTCTTGTCAATTCTGTCATTGGTGAAGAAATCTTTGAGAATCCCTCCACAAACCGCCTGTAATAACCTGCCAACCCAAGGAAACTCCGCACGTCCAAGGCGTTCCTTGGCCTCGACCAATCTCTCACTGCTTCCACCTTGGACGGATCCACCTTAATCCCTTCTGCACCAACTATATTTCCAAGAGAAGTTACTTCTGGCAACCAAAATTCACACTTCTTAAACTTAGCATATAACTGGTGTTCCCTTAATCTCTATAAAACCTGTCGAAGATGCTGCTCATGCTCTGCCTCTGAACTGGAGTATACTAGAATGTCGTCGATGAAGACAATGACGAACTGATCCAAGAAGTCCTTGAACACCCTGTTCGTCAAATCCATAAAATTTATCGGGGCATTGGTCAAACCAAAAGACATAACCAAGAACTCATAGTGCCCATATCGCGCCCGGAAAGCTGTCTTCAGTATATCCTCATCTTTGATCCTTAGCTAGTGATAACCAGATCGTAAATCAATCTTTGAGAACACCGTCTTTCCCTGCAACTGGTCGAACAAGTTATCAATCCTTGGCAGAGGGTACTTATTCTTGATGGTCAACTTGTTCAATTCTCTGTAGTCTATACACATCCTCAGAGTCATGTCCTTCTTCTTAACAAACAAAACTGGAGTGCCCCATGGAGAGTAGCTAGGTCTGATGAATCCCAAATCCAGAAGCTCCTGTAACTGTATCTTTAGTTCCTTCAACTCTGCTGGTTCCATTCTATATGGTGTCCTTGATACTGGCTCTGTCCCCAGTGCTAACTCAATCTCAAACTGAAGCTCCCTGCGCGGCTGCAACCCTGGTAGATCCTCAGGAAATATGTCCAAAAACTCAAACACCAATCTGGTCTCCCCCGGCCTTACTGGCATAACCCTGGTGGTCTCCACTACACTTGCCAGAAAACCTATGCATCCCCCCTGCAACAAGTCTCTGGCTCTCAATGTTGAAATCATGGGTATGCGGGGTCCACATACCATACCCACAAAGACAAAAGGATCCTCGCCCTCAGGCTCAAAAGTCACCATCTTCTTCTTGCAGTCAATAGTAGCCCCATATCTGACCAATCAGTCCATCCCCAGAATCATGTCAAAATCCTCCATGTCTAACTCAATCAAATCCACCGAAAGTTCCCTACTATCAACCATCATTGGCAGTGCCCTAATCCACCTCCTAGAAATTACTAGTTCCTCTATAGGCAGTAAAGTCCCAAACCCCGCAATCTTATACTCACTAGGTCTACACAATCTATCCATCACTTTACTAGAAACAAAGGAATGTGTAGCACCAGAGTCAATCAATACAGTAAAAGGAGAGCCAACACTAGAAAGCTGACTTGTCACTACCGAGGGACTAGCCTCGGCCTCTGCGTGTGTCAAAAAGAATACTCAAGCTGGGGTCAAGCTATCCACCTTTCTTGCTTCACTTTTCTTCACTGTTGGGCAGTCTTTCCTGAGATGCCCCACTGTTCCGCACACAAAACAAACTTTGGCTCGACATTCGCCCAGGTGACGCCTTCCACACCTCGGGCACTCTAGATAAGTCCACCATGCCTTGCCGCCACCCTGATGGCCACCCTGACCACCCCGACCCTTCCTATTAGGACCAGCAGCGGTCGAAGTGTCAGGAGTCTTTCTCTTGAAGTCACTGGGGCCTCTGCCCCTACCTGTCCCTGAATAAGGAGGCACCACTCTGCGGCCCTCGCACCTCACCGCACTTTCCCTCCAAATCTTGTTCTCCGCTTCCTCAGCGGAAAGAGCCTTCTCAACGGCCTAGGCATAAGTTGTTCCTCTAGGTTCTGTTGTAATCCTAACATCACGGGCTATCATAGCATTAAGGCCCCTGATAAATCTATCTTGCCTAGTAGCATCAGTAGGCACAAGATCTGGTGCAAACTTTGCAAGCCTGTCAAATTTTAGGGCATACTCTGTAACAGTCATATTGCCCTACACCAAACCCACAAACTCATTAACTTTTGCTGCCCTGATGACAACATTATAGTATATCTGGCTGAACAAGTCTCTAAAACCTTCCCAAGTCAAAGTAGTGACATCCCAGGTCTGTGAAGCCACCTCCCACCAGATGCGGGCATCCTCTCTCAACATATATGTGGCACAAGCCACTCTGTCATGACCCTCTACTCTCATAAAATTCAGAATAGTTGTGGTCATAGTCAACCATTGCTCAGCCTTTAATGGATCAGGTCCTCCCTCAAAGATTGGGGGTTGTTGCTTCCTGAACCGCTCATATAACGGCTCCCACCTATTCCCAATCTTTCTCGACTGTACAACTGGTACGACTACAGGTGGTACAATAGGGGCAGCACTCCCTGATGGAACCTGCTGTGGCAGTAGACGAATCGCTTCATCCTGGCTCTATAATTGAGCCTGCATATCTGCCATGAGTTGCTGCCAGTTCTCAGGGACTGGCGGAGGAATCTGGCCCTGGTCATCACCCCCGGTTCCAGACCTAGTGCCGGCTAGTCGTGTAGATTTTCTTGGAATCACAAACATTCAGGGATAGGCATTTCATCCACATGCACCGGCTGTTGGTAAGCATGCCCCAACATTACCACACCACAGCTAAGATAAAAACATTCACCAATATACAATATACAGTAAATCATTCAAATATTCATTTACATGCACTTCGATGCTGGTAAGCATGCCTTAATTTTTTCATACAGCAGTCAAGAGCCAGGCTCTATCAGTATCTCATGCTTCCTATTTATCCAACAACTAATAACATTCATAATTCATTCCAGACATACAAGCATATATGCACATATACAAATTACCAAACCCTGAATCGAGCTTGTCTCTAGCAGCAAATGTACATGTCCAGCCGGTCTTCAGGAACCCTTAAACCTAGGACGCTCTGATACCAAGTTGTAACGCCCTGGATAGCCAGGACCGCTACACTATGTATTTATAAAGGTGCAGGACTTGCTAATCAAGTCATTTAGTTAAAATGTGTCACTAATCATGAGTGTGCTAGGGTTAAAAAGGGTTTTGGTTTCAAAAGATACATTTTATATATTTAAACAGTTTTACACATGGGATCCCAAAAAGAATCAGTGTTAAAAAAAAGTCGGTTTACAGAATCTCCAAAATACAGACCACCATCAGCCATTCTAAGGCGGCTGAGCAGCTGGTCATGTACATTCAGCTCACAGAGCTCTCCAAGTCAGAGATGATCAAGTTTTCCCTTGCCTTTACCTACACCACGTAGCACTCGTGAGCCAAGGCCCAGCAAGAAAAAATAATATGCTTCACAAACAATCAATAACAGATGAATAATCCTTTAAGCACGACCAGACACATAATATTCCACATTAATCACATAGCACGTATTCAGGATCAAAGATGCAACTAAATGTTATTAACAATCAAGTCACATAATAATTAGGGCCGACAACTTAGACCGCACCCTCTGTTTACCCCACTGACTCCGGCCCACTTAAACTGAGCTTAGTGCATAATAAGCTGTCCTCGACTACAAGTGGCCGAGCCGCGCCCTGTGCGCTAGTGTAACCTTGGCGTTCTTAGGCCATTGGTTTACGGTTTACATGGAATAATACCATCATTTCAAAGCATACATATTAGGGAACCCTTAGTCCCTTTACAATTACACAACCGGGTGCAGTTTTCTTACCTTTAGTTTCCACGTTCACTGACTACGAGCGACGTCCCTCGAACACGATCCGTTTCCCGAGCCCTAGCTTAACACCTAGTCACAACTAAGGTAATGGATTCCATTAATAATCAAATAAAGGTTTCTGGGACAATGCTAGCTTCCGGGACATCAAATTCCACCAAACATAGTGGTGAAATCGATCCCGAGCACCCTAGGTTAGGTTCCCGCGCTTAAAATCCCCAAAAGATCAAAGATGCACCTAAGGGCTGTGGCCCCCTAGAACCTAGCCACGGCCCGCCCCTAAAATAGAAACCAAGCCCCTCAGAGGGCAGACACGCACCGCGGCGCTCCCCTTCGTGCCCAGAAAAACCTCCATTTTTGGCTCTCAGACCTTACTCAAACTCCTCCAAAACTACCCCAACTCCACAACTCAATTACCCAAATATTTCCCACACAATTTCAACAACACAACCCAGCTAAAACCTAGATTAGAAACCCATCAAAAACCTATTTCAATCTCTGAAACTTACTAACTTAGGAACACAAAAACCAGCCATGGAAACACCAAAATTCAGCCATTAAACCATAAATTCGAGCTTACCTTAACTGCAGAATCAATCCTCCAAAAGATTTATGGGCTAACCTTCAAGGTTCTAGCTTCAATTTAATCTTCAAATCAAAAACCCAAAAACCACTTAGAACACAACCAAAATCACAAAATTTTAACAACAGAGAGTGGGAATCAATCCTTACCTTAGACCCTGATTGAATCCTCAATTAACCCTTGAGCTAATCCTCTAAATCCCAGCTTCAATCCTCAGAATTCCAGCTACAATTCTAGGTTCTGTGTTTTTTCCTTTGAGAGAGAAAGAGAGGAAGAGGAGAGTATCAGTCTAATTTGTTCTACTGTTTTCTAAAGCTTCTTAAGTCTATCCTTAAGTGATTAAGCTAATCCCAAGGGTCGGGGTACCGGAAACGTCCCCGAGGGCAAAATGGTAAAATTCCCCAAAATTCCCGCCTAAGCTTCCTAACCTCAAATATATCTCCATACATTTATTTCCATATCCCGATAGTCTAAATAACCACCCAATACCTGAAATACCCGTGAGTTGTCCAAAGTCAAATATTAAGCCCCGTTGTGACTTTCCCGCTATCTAGCTCCCTAGGATTGCCTCAAGTCGCACGCTGCAGATCTATCCACATATTAATGTGGTTCTCACAGATATAACATTCAACCACATTTACATTCATATAATCACACATGCATGCTTATCATATAATCATGCATTAAATCAATAAACTCACACATAAACCAATTATGCCCTCTCGGCACACTAATCAGGGCCCTTAAGCCATAACAATAATTTTGGGTCGTTACACTAGGTATCTGTCACTCCGAGTATGGACCACCAGAAGATCATCTGACAACTTTTGGTGAGCCTCGATTGGTGGTGTCGAGTTCGTACCCTCGATAATCGGCATTTCCCACAATGCCGCCTGACATGGGCAAATGTGCGTCGCACCCTGAAAGTCTGAGATATGTTCCCCATATTGTTGGTACACAAATATCTGCAATGGGCCCCGTGCAATCTGCCTGGGTCGTAGTCTCTATTTAGTGCATTTCATTTTGTATTAATTCAGCATTAACACCTCAGAATGGGGGAATTTGTATTAATGATAGATTATTAACAATAATGACCTTAGCCTCTATATAGGGCTGGGGTATCTCCTTGTAAAAGGTTCAGATTTTTAGAGAGAGAAACTTTGTAACTCAATGCAATATATACGTTGCTTGAGAACTACCATTGAAGCTTGCTCAAACAAGCTTAAAGCTCACTAAATACCAGAGACTCGTGGACTATGGCTCTTTTATATCTTAAACCATGTAAAACCCTTGTGTTCTTTTCTATTATTTTCTTTAAACTCTCATATTAGGTTGATAGCGAAAAAAACAGTCAACAATTTTCATTTAAAAATTATTGTGTAGTATACTAAATTAATTTTTATTAATAAATTATATAATAACTTGTTAAAATTTATGACAACTCATTAATTTCTAAAATAAGCTTGAATATTACCAATGTATCTTAAATAATAAGATACCACAATATAACCTGAAAATTGCTAATTGATGTATTAAGATGTTTACAAATAAGTTTTAGTCCAAAACTGACATAATACATTAATAAAAATTAGTGTGATAAATTTCGTATTTTTTTTACTAAGTCGGTCAACACACATTCCTAATTCTTGCCCTCTAAAATTTATTATTGTTTTCACACTAGTTTATATTTAATGTTATATTTTATTTTATCCTAAATTTTACTTAAAATTATTTTACGTGTACTGTAATGCCCTAAACTCCAGGGACTGTTATGGTGTGCCTTTTATACAGTGATAAACTCGTTAATCGAGTCATTTGGCCATAATCTTGTAACTAAGTATGATTAGCGGTTTAGGGTTAAAAATTTTGGTTAAGATATAATGTTTCACTAAAACGTTTACTTTATACATTGGGATCCCAAAAATATAATTTAAAGGTTAATTACAAGAAAATATTTATAACCAGCAGACCTAAGAGGCAAAATAGGGTTTAACCCTAGTTCCTCTTTAAACCCTTGGCCGTGGTGGTCGAGCATCCGCATATGTACACATCGTCACCTAAGCTCTCCAACTCAAGGATGGTCCAACTTTATTTTGCCTTTACCTGCACCACATAGCACCCGTGAGCCGAAGCCCAGGGTGATCTGTGCTACATGTGTACTGCGGGATGATGCCCGGACATGGTGGGAGGTAGTATCCCAGACACGAGACACAGCTGTGATGGACTGGAAAGAGTTTAGGCAGCTGTTTAATGAGAAGTATTACTGTGATGTGGCTAAGACTGCTAAGGTGAATGAGTTTCTGAGTCTTGCTCAGGGTAATGTGTCAGTGACCGAGTATGTTACTAAATTTGATGGGTTGGCCAAGTTTTCCTTAGACATGGTACCCACAGATATAGCTCTGAAGGAAAGGTTTACTCAGGGGTTGAATCCTGGAATAGCTCAGGGCATCAGAGTTGCCCCAGTGTATGAAGTCTCTACCTATGCTCAGGTGGTAAAGAAGGCTCTTGCTGTTGAGAGTATAGTAGTTGGGCAGCAGGGTGCTGGAGAGCATGGAGCCCAGATAGTGGTACCTCCACTTATTGGGGCAAGTAAGAAGAAAAGCTGGAAACCTTACCCAGAGTGCGCTCGGTGCAAGAGGCATCATCTGGGAGAATGCCGAGCAAGGTCATGTTTTGCTTGTGGCATGGTTGGACATTTCAAGAGGGATTGCCCAAGTCGAGGGACAGAGCGTAAGCAAAGGGGGATTCCAACTCAAGTGTTTATTTCATGGCAATCAGAGTCTGAGACCGAGACCAGTTCCTCAGGGATGACAGGTCAGTTTTCTAGTTCTGAGTTGGGTTATGCTGTTTGGCATTGGTGCCATGCTATTCTTCTGTTGGTATGTTTATAGAGAAGGGTATATTGATGGTATATGTAAATCACATGGTTATGTTGTGATGGGAAAAGTGGTGCGATATTGGCAACTTAAGAGATAAGTTGGGTTATGGAAAGGACTTATCGTTGGTTCCATGAGTTAGTTATGACTGACTATGGTTGATCTAGGGTTTGGATTGGTTTAGTAACTAGAGAGCGGTCTTGAATGGCAAGGAAAGTATAGTAATTCTTGAGCTTGTGAGCGGAAAGTCTGGTGACAATTGGCACTGTGCATGGATTCGATATGTTTATGATACCGAATGTGAGGGCTGGAGTTTGTGCAGGGAGGTGCATGGAACTCTTAGCCAGTGTGGTGGATACCACCTAGTTTGCGTTAGTGAGATCAGAACATACTGGATTAGTCTGTGGATCTTTAAATGTGTTTCTAGGTGGTCTGTCAGGCCTTCTTTTTATTAAAAGAAGATTGGAATGGTGATTGGTTTAGTACCAGAGATGGAATCAGATGTAAGCATTGTTTCGAGTGGCTCAGTGGGGTTATAAGAATTAAAGAGTTAGTTGCTGGGTAAGATGAATCCTCTAAGGTGGATCTTGGATCTGGTTAAGACCAGTTAGAGATCAGAGTGAGAAAATTATGTAAAAGATTGTGTTGGTATCAGATTAGAGCACTGTGAGTGCTGAGTATATTTTGATAATTTGTTTGACACTAAGTGTTTGTGAGTCTGATGAATAGAGCATTCGAAGACTTATTTGAATGGGATTGGTAATCGTCTTGGACGATGGTATAGTGGTGTTTTCTCTGTAGAGAATTGCCAAGAGTGAAGAGTGCCTTGGGGACAGGAATGTCCATGGATAGTAAAGATATTTCAGGTGCCTTGGGAAGAAAGTGTTGGGTCTTTATAGACCAAGATCGATTGGTGGGTTGTTATGACATCCTAGTGATAGAGAAAAGTGATTGCCTATGCAACATGTTGGTTAAAGAATCTGTCGAGGACTGGGTAGAGTTTCTGGCGGGCCAAGTGGCCAGATTATTGTTTGAGATTATTATCTCAAGAAAGATAAGAGGAAAGATGGATAAGTAAGCCACAGACGGGCAGGATTGAATGGGAAGCTTAGCTGGATTAGCTAAAGGTTGTATAGTGGCGGACATGAATTTATGGTGATATAGAGATCAGACTTGGGATCCGATGGACATCAAGGTTAACTGAGAGATTCTGGACGAATCTCATGCTATTCTTTTATTTGTTTCATTCGGGCATCGTGAAAGGGTAACATGATATGGAAATTTTACAGTGATGGCTTAGGATGAAGAGACATATATTAAGGAAACAGCAAGGCCATTACAGCCTTTGGGTATTTCATAGTGGGAACGAGAGAGCATCGCGATGAGTTTCGCGGTGGGATTCCCAGGTTGATGGATCGGTATAAAAATGGGTATTAAGTCATTGGGCACTGGTAGTCCAAGTGAGTTTATTATATCAGTAAGGACAGGTGAATAGTACAGCTGATCTATAATTGAGTTTCCTTGTGAGAAGGATAGAGATCCTTCGTGAACTCAAGGTCTATCATATCAGATGAAGACTTTATTGCGACTTCCAGGTTATGGAAGGGTTAAGAAGGCGATGAGTATACAAATGGAACTCAGTGCAGATTGTTACTCTCAGACTGGTGGCAAATCAGAGAGAGAGGGTTATCCAGTTATAATTGGAGGAACATCTTATAAGGTGAGTGAGGGAATATATGTATGTGTCTGGATCCTGAGGTGGTTCAGGGGAAAATTATGAGTTTGCTGGAGCTTGAATCTTGGATGATCACTTCTCGGAATAAACGGAAAAGTATTATTGAACTGGAAAGTAGGCATATGGATATTCCAGGTAGGAGAATGTATCTTCTCTAAGGTATCGCTATGGGAAAAGGGGGAGGAATTAAGATAAGTTAAGTCCTAGTTTGTTTCAGCAACTGGACCCTGATTGAGTTTGAACAGGGTGACTCTAAATCAGTTTTACTTTTGGCACTGGCCGTTGTATCCAGAAAGTTATGTGCTTCCATGGAGTGGGCATGGGCCGAAGGAACCTATGAGCTGAATTATGAGGATCTGAAGGTTAGGTTAAGTATTCTGGTAAGGAATAGCCAGTTCAGATTATGACGTAAGTAATGAGATTTTATTGAACAAAATGTACCTTGGGTTAAGGTAAGGCTATTTAAATAATGGGGTCAAGGAAATGACTTAAGGAAATTTATGTCCAGTGAGTGGAATTCTGGTTCCGAGGTGTTGAGTAAATTTCGAGGACGAAATTTCTGTAAGGAGGGGATAGTTGTGATGCCCCAAATTTCCTAATAAGGTTTGGGACCTTAATTAGGAGGCCGGGAGGGCCATAATTGATTTATTATAGCATCTCATGATTATATGCATATTTACGTGAATTATATTATTATATGACGGTGAGTGCATGCATATGAGAGAATTTATTATTGTGAGGGTATTTTGGTAATTTGGCCACTGTGGGCGTAATTGTATATCTTGGGTGCATGATTGTGATTAATTAATATAGCCACATTATAAGGTGGATTGGTTCGAGCTATCGACATGAGACGATCATGAGATGTAAGTGTTCGGTCTAGTCATAACGGGTTTAAGTCCGAGGCTCGGGGTGAGTCTCGGGGTGAATTTAATGGTTAGAGCATTACCGGGAATTAAAGGGTAATGGGATATGGCTTATGTTTGAGAATATTGGGAATAGCGGGAATTGGAGGGTGTTAACTGTGATTAATGAAATAGGTGTGAAAGGACGGTTTTGCCCTTGGGGGCTGCTAAGGTTTCACTTTAGACCTAAGGGTATTTAGGTCTTTTTACCCTAAGAGATATATATCAGCCATTAAGGCTGTAGAAGAGTAGCAAAAACAGAGTCTCTCCTCCTTCTCTCCCGATAGATTTTCTTCCTCTTTTCTCTTTGGATTTTCGAGCTCAGTTTGAGGAATCGAGCCAAGGAACCAAGCTTAGCCAAGCTAGGGTTACGCTCCACCATTGAAGAGGGTGTGTTGCCAAGATTAAGCTGAGTTTCTAGCCACTAGAACTCTTGGTTTTGCTCTGTTTTCTTAGTTAAGTTTCAGCTGGTTTTTGGGTTGGAAACTTGGGAATTGGTTGGAGTTTTGGCTAGGGTTCTTGGGGTTGTGGTCCCTAGGACATGTGGGAATGGTTTTTGGGTTCATTTGGCACCAAAAATGGGATTTGGAAGCATTAGAATCGAGTTAGAATTGAGGAAGTCGAAGAAGGAAGTTTCAGGGGTGGTGCTGTCTGAGGGTAGCGCTACAGCGCCCATCAGAGGGCGCTGTAGCGCTACACAGGGCTCAGTTGGGCGGTTTGTGATTCTCTCTTGAGCGCTGGGGCGCTAGAAGGGCAGCGCTGTAGCGCTACCCTGCTCCTTCAGAACCCTGTTTTGGGTGTTTTTAAGGGCTTTTGGATTGGGGTTTCAATCCTTAAGGCCCGGGATCGAATCTACTCACCATGTGGGCATGTTTCGAGGTCCCGAGAGTGGGGTTTAGGTTAAGACCCTATCTTTGGTAATTTTCATTAATTGGAGATTACTTGGTTATGACTAGGTGACCGCTAAAGGACTAAAAGCTGATCATTCTCAAGGGTCGTTCCTTTAATCGTTCTAGCTCGACTTTGAGGTAAGAAAACTGCACCCTGTGTATATGTGACATGCATGGCTATTATGATGCATGTTGGTTGATTATTGAGTATGACACATGTGGTTATTATTGATGCACGTCGGTTGATTATTATGTGACATGCATGACTATTCTTGACGCATGTTGGTTGATTATTATGCGTGACGTGCATGGCTGTTACTGGTGCATGTTGGATTGCTGGATATATTGCATACGATGCATGAGAAACATGTGATTAGGACATGCTTTATATACTGAGTATGATATTGTTCAGAGCTTGAGCCTCTGTGGTTGCGCATGGTCCTAATTGTACTGGTATCTGCTAGTAAGCATGCTAAATACCTTGTTTATGGATATTGGACATGTGATAAATGTTTGGTGGCATGGCTTACTTGTGTATGGTGCTGGCTTATTAGTAAGAATCGACAATAGTGTCAGATCCGTCTGTGAAGCTGTGACTTATTAGTCAAGTTCACCACGGGCTGAGCACTGGTCGTAACTTTACTGACCTAAGGGTCAGAAGTGGCAGTGCGTTATGAGCGCCGGGCCAAATAAAGATTAGATCTAATCAAGGTCGGCATTGAATGACTCATATGGGGTATTAATGCTGGACCGACCGGAAGGTCAATGAGAACTATAAGCGCTTGCCTGGTTTATGACCAGATGTTTATGGCCAAGGTATATGACCCCGGTGACTGCTTGTCACATGGCCAAGGGACGTTGTCCATAGCACGACTCTAGGGTCGGGAGGGAGGTTATGTTGGTGACCATTCACCATGCACCTGTCCTAATCAAACTTATGAAAGGATCACTTGTCAGTTGAGCCCTGGTGACCCTATCGTCACATGGACAGAAGGAGCGATGCTCATTATTGTGACTTTTGGCTATTGTCACCTATTTGCTTGGACTGATAGTCCTGAATGGTTCTTATGATCGTTGTTGTGACTATGTCACGCTTTATTATGTTTTCTTGCTGGGCTTTGGCTCACGGGTGCTACGTGGTGCAGGTAAAGGAAAGAGGAAGCTGGACCATCCTTGAGTTGGAGAGCTTAGGCGATGATGTGTACATATGCAGCTGCTCGACCGCCACGGCCGAGGTTTAAAGTGGAACTAGGGTTGAACCCTGTTTTTCCGCTTAGAACGGCCTGTTGTAAATATTTTCTGTAATAAACTCTGAAACTTTATGTTCGGGATCCCAATGTGTATACTAAACGTTCTAGTGAAACGTTACATCTTAACCAAAATGTTTAACCCCTAAATCGCTAATCATACCTAGATCACGTTTTTGGCCAAATGACTTGATTAGCGAGTTTAGCACTGTTTACAAGGCACACCGTAACAGTCCCCGGAGTTTGGGGCGTTACAAGTCCATCCCGGTCAGATGACTGATAAGTCTATCTCGGTCAGATGACTGATAAGTCTATCTCGATTAGATGACTAATAAGTCTATCTCGATTAGATGACTAATAAGTATATCTTGGTCAGATGACTGATAGGTCTATCCCGGTCAAATGACTAATAAGTCAATCTCGGTCAGATGACTGATAAGTCTATCCCGGTCAGATGATTGATAAGTCTATCTCTAAGGTCCCATAACCTCCTAGCCATGTGACATGTAGGTCACCTTAGCCTTTCTGGCTCTGGCTCTAACTAACTAGCCTTTAGACTAGACAAGCGCTTTTAGTTTTCATCGAACTTGAGGTCGGTCCGGCATTAATGCTCATGATGAGTCATTCAATGCAGATGTCAATTAGATCTAATCTTTTCGGCTTGCGTTAAACATGCTAAAACTGTCCTTGACTCATAAGTCAATGCCAGACGACCATTGCTCGGTACTATTGCCGAACTTGACTAGTAAGTCATAGCTTCACAGTTAATACCGACACCAATGCCGATTCTGACTAATAAGTCAGTGCCATTCACAAATGAGCAAGATTTGCTAAGCATTTGATATGCAATCAATGTCCACATTTAAACACTCAACATGCCTCAATAATAACCATGCATGTCACATATGGGGTGTAGTTTTCTTGCCTCTGGTTCGAGCGAGAAATACGTTAAGAACGACCCTTGAGAATGATCGATCCTTTGATTCTTTAATGGTCACCTAGTCATAACCAAATACAATCTCCGATTAATGAAAATGAGCAATGAAAGGATCTTGACCTAAACCTCACTTCTGGAACCCCAAATCGTACCCAAACGGTAAGTAGATTCGATCCCGAGCCTTAGGAATTGAAACCCTGAGCCAAATACTCTCAAAAATGCCCAAAATAGAAACCTGAAACAACAGGGTAGCGCTACAACGCTACCCCCTAGCGCCCCAGTGCTACAACCAGGGCAGTCTGGCCCTGGACAGCGCTGTAGCGCCCTCCCTTGGGCGTTATAGCGCTAAGACCAGGCTGAAACAACCCTGGTTCTTCTTCCTTCAAGTTTTCCATTTCCAACCTGAAACTCAAGCTTCCAAACTCCATTTAAATCCCCAATTGAACCCAAAAACCATCTACACATGACCTAGGCATCATAACCGAAGTAACCCTAGCCAAAAACTCCCATCAATTCCCATTATCCAACTCAAAATCCAGCTGAAACTCAAATAGAAAAATAGAGCAAGAACAAGATTTTTAATGGCTAAAAACTCACAGCAATCTCAGTGACACACCATCTTCACTGGTAGAGCACAACCCTAGATCATCAAGACTTGGTTCCCTAGCTTGGTTCCTCAAAAAGAGTTTCAAAATTCAAAGGGAAATGAAGAAGAAATGGTGCACGGGAGAGAAGAGAATGGTGCTCTGCTTTGGGTTTAAGCTTCTACATCTTTCCTTGATTCAAATATATCCTTAGGTAAAATGACAATATTGCCCCTAGGTCATTTAAAATCTCCTTAAGGCCACCAAGGGCAAAATCGTCATTTCGCGCCTATCTCGTTAATCATAATTAACACCCTCCAATTCTCGTTATTCTCAATATTCTCAAATGCTAATAAATCATATCTCATTACTCTTTAATTCCTGGTAATGTTCTAATCCTCAAATTACCCCGAGACTCACCCGGAGCCCCGAAATTAACTCTGTTATGACCAGACCGATAACTTGCATTCAAAGATCGTCTCATGCCGAATGGCTTGAACAAATCCACATTATAATGTGGTCTTATTCAAAATTCACCAACATGCATGAAAATACACAATTACGCCCTCAACAGGCCAAATTACCAAAATGTCCTTATAATAAAATGTGGACCCATATGCATGCATTTACCATCATATAATAATATAATTCATATAAACATGCATATAATCATTAAATGACATAATAAATCAATTATGGCCATCTCGGTCTCCTAATCAAGACCCTAAACCTTATTGGGATTTTGAGGCATTACATGTACAGTTTCTTAATTTCTATTAAAAGAAAATTCTGTAATAATCTATGTGAAAAATTTTAAACTAAGATTAATTTTCTAATTAAATCACAAAAAATATTTTAATATTCTAATAAAAACATTATAAAAAATATTATTTATGAAAATTTGATTAAAAAATTGCATGTTTTATATTTAATTTAGAAAAATATGATATTTTATTTGAGTTCGAAGTAGTTAAAATATAATATATTTTAAATAAATTTATAATAAAATTTTCATAAATAATATATTTTTTAAATGTTGCTTTTTAAAATAATTGAATTTTTTTCTCTCTCTCTCTTTTAAAAAAAATACATTGTTTTACTGATAAAATTATCTTACGAAAGTTGATATAAATATATTTTTGATAATAAATATATTATTTACTATTAATTATATTTATAATGCCTCACTGACGTATATCATATTCTCGAACATGTACCGTGTAATTACAATCACAAACAAATAAATTTGTGTACCTTTTAACACCATCTCCAAACCAAAGTTAACAGTGGATGACAATTTGATGAAAAAATTAGGAGAATGGAGTGGAAGTGGGTGGGTATAATGTTAAGGTAGAGAAAGCATAGATTCATCCTAGTTAAGGTGGTGTTCTAGCCTAGGCCAGCTGCCACGTTTCCATAATTGTACGTTGAAACTGACACATACAGTGAACTGACGCAAATAAAAAAAACCTCTCTACTCTGTGTTGCTTTAACCTTTTTCAGCATTTTTGGGTTTGGCAATTGGCTCCCAATTTCACACACAAAAACCCCGTGATATTATATGTCACCCTTTTAATGGTGGGGTATACAAGACCAAAAAAGACTGCAGGGGCCACACACGCATGGGCTTCTTGGAGTAGATGCTAATCCAAGCAAACCCCTAATTAGAATTTAGATGTGACCGAAAATTTTCTAAATTCCACAACATCACATTTTATCTTCTACTAAAGTTGTATCTTATGATTTTGTTAGGTGCATTTGCCCATTGTTTTATGGTAAATTCCCTTCCATTATAGCTGTTATTATCGGAACTAACAAAATCTTAAAAATCACTCATCATCTTTTATAATGTCCAATCCATGCAGGGATGTGCCCAACACTTTATATTTTTTTTAAAATATAAAAATCTAAAACCACTCATCTTACTCTATCTCTATTTTACATTTTGAACTATTTGAATGATGACAATCACTAAAAATATATACAGAAATATTTGTAGCTTATTTTTAACCAGCCACATTTATTTTAAATGAGATTTATTGTTTTAAAAAAAATACTATCAATCCATCATGTATAATATTTTGGGTACATATATTATTACTCTTTCTATTTTACCTCAAATTTTTATATTACATATTTATTTTTTTACATCATTTAAACAATATTTTTTAAATATATAATACACATTAACAAAATATAAATAAAATATTATTAAAGAAAGCACAGTAGTATTCTTTAAAGCTTGATAAAATAGCTCACTTGAAGGATAGACAATTTTACTATTTTTACATTTCCCTACTTTATTTTAGAGAAGAGAGCATTATAACTAGGTATGGTAATTTGGGCCACGACACAATACGATACAAAAATAAATGGGTTTGGGTGACACATTTAATAATCGTGTCGTATTCATGTTTACCTTAATCGTGTCGTGTCATAGTCGTATCATGTCTAATCGTGTCGTGTCATAATCGTGACACGAAAAATTATTATAAGTTTCATAATTTTATATATAGATATGATTAATTATGTCAATGTTGTGTTCTATCATAACACATTAATCGTGTCATAATCGTGTTATCGCATCGTGTTGCATTCGTGTCGTGTGACCTGCTAAAATAATCGTGTCGTGTTCGTGTTTACCTTAATCATGTTGTGTCATAATCGTGTTGACACGAACACAACACGTTTACATGAATTCTCAGCCTTACGTATAGCTCATCTACTCAGAACACTCTTAATGAGTATTCTACTCCATCTTTTAAAATATCTCACAAAAATCATATATTTTTTGTAACAACCCAAATTTCTTAATAAGGTTTAGGACCTTGATTAGGAGGCCAGGATGACAAATCTTAGAATTATATGATTATGTGATATTTATGTGTATCATTATGTGAATATGTGAGTTATATTATAATATGACTAGATATGCATGTTTAGGTGTATTAAATATGCATGTGGGCCCATTTCTGTTTAATTGGGTAATTTTCATAGTTTGGCTATTTCGGGTACATTTGGCATATATGTGGTGTGTGTGTGGTGCTTCAATATTATTTGGTTATGCTAGGGTTACTCAGCACAAGACAATCCTAGGAGGTAAGCTAGTGGGAAAGTCACAACGATTCATACTTGACTCGGAGTGAGTCAAGGGGTATTTAGTACATTACCAGGATATTGGGTAATGGGAATAAATATTTGATGATAATTGGGAGTTAGTGAGACCAGGGGGAAATTATGGGAATTTTGACTATTTTACCCCCGGGGGCGTTTTCGAGACCCCGAGCATTAGGATTTGCTTGAGGTTACTTAAGCTTGAAGTAACCTGTCAGAAACATAAAAAGAACGTTCAGTATGTTTTCTCTCTCTCCAGTTCCATTTTTGACAACGTTAGCATTTTCGAAGGAAACTTAAGTTTTAGGACTCGGATTCAAGCGAGGATCGAGACATAGCGATTCTAGGGAAGATTAGAAGCTTATTAGTCGGAGGATTTAGTGAGAAACGACATAATCAGAGGTAATTTAAGCTTTGAATTCCTGACTTTATTCTATGTTCTTAGTGTTCTTGAGTTTTACAAACTCAAGACTTGGATTATGAGTTCCTATGGGGATTTTGGGTATTTTTTGTTGTTTTAATGTTGCTAAGCTATTGGGTGAACTGTTTGGGGGATTAAAATGTTTATTTGAGGGGCTAGGCACCCGTTGGGTCGGATTTGGAGCTTTGAAGCTCAAAGAAAACAAGTTGAGAAACCCAGAATTCTGGTTTGAGCGCTATAGCAGTACAACGCTGGGTTCTCTGTTTGGGGGATGAAGTGCTGACCATAGCGCTGTAGCGCTACACAGTCTTCAGAACTTGGTTTTTTGTTGTTCTACTTTTTGGGGTTTTAACCCGAGGGCTCGGCGGATGATTTCACCACCTTGTTTGGTGGGATTGGAGGTCCCGAGAGCATTGGATTGGTCCCAGGATTAGGTTTTGGAACTCGAACTCATTGAAACACCGTTTATGGTTGTGAATAGGTTATCACTAGGGGCTTGGAAACAGGATCATGCCTGTGGCTCGTTTATTGGTAACATGTGCTTGGACAAAAGGTAAGAAAACTGCACCCAGTATGTGCATACATAGTTATTGGTGAGGCTTGTAGAGTGCTCTATATATGGATATTGATTGCATTGTAAATGCATAGCAGCACATGTGATTAGGGCATGGCATGAACATTGAATATGGAATTAATTAGAGCTTGAGTCTCTGTAAATGTGCATAATCATATTTATGCTAGTAAATGTTGAGTAAGCATGATGAATGCCTTATAATTGGATATTTGACATACGATATATGCATGGGTGCATTGCTTACTTGTGAGTGGTACTGACTTATTAGTCAGAATCGGCAATGGTGTCAGTATTGACTGTGAAGCTGTGACTCATTAGTCAAGTTTGGCAGTAGTACTGAGCACTGGTCATGTGGAATTGACCTATGAGTCAAGAGCGGCATAAGCGTAATGAACGCAAAGCCGAAAAGATTAGATCTAATCAACATAAGCATGAAGTGCTTGACCGACCTCAAGTTCGATGAAAACAAAAGCGCTTGTCTAGTATAAAGGCTAGTTACATAGAGCTAGGGCCAAAAGGCTTAGGTGATTGTAACGTCACATGGCTTAGGGTGTGGAGCCCAAGTTCGTGACTCAATGGTCACTAATTTGATTAGGGTGCAAAGCCCAAGTGTAAGACTTATTAGTCACCTATCAAGTTCGTGACTCCATAGTCATTTATCTGGTTATGGTGTGGAACCCAAGTTTGTGACTGCATTGTCACTTATCCAATTAGGGTGTGGAACCCAAGTTCGTGACTCCATAGTCACTTATCTGATTAGGCTGCAAGCCCCAGCATGATTATCATAATCATTATTGATAGTCACTTATGATTGACTTGATAGTCATCCATACAAGAGGGCAAGGCCCACAATCAGTTATTTGGACTTGCTTGTATGCATGAATAGGGCTATTATTGCTAGGCATGGTTATTATGATTCCGTGATATGTTATTACCTGTTGACGATTATATTGAGTTTTCTTGCTGAGCCTCGGCTCACGGGTGCTATGTGGTGCAGGTAAAGGACCATCCTTGAGTTCGAGAGCTTAGGTGACGATGTGTACATATGCGGCTGCTCGGCCGCCACCGCCGAGGGTTTAAAGAGGAACTAAGGATAAACCCTATTTTGCCGCTTAGGTCGGCTAGTTGTAAATATTTTATTGTAATTAACCTTTAAAATATATTTTCGGGATCCCAATGTATACAATAAACGTTTTAGTGAAACGTTGTATCTTTGACCAAAATTTTAAACCCTAAACCATTAATCATACTTAGTTACATGATTATGCCAAATGGATCAGTTAGCGAGTTTATCACTGATTGAAATGCACAACGTAACGGTCCCTGGGTAGTAGGGCGTTACGACTTGGTATCAGAGCGAGCCAAAGTTAAGGGTTCCCATAGACAAGTTGGGCATGTACACTCATCACTAAAGATAATTTTCACTCAGGGTATGGTAACTATTTATGTGGTTATGTGCTTAACTGCTTAAATAGAATGTAAATGCTTTACTTGCATATTGTATTCAGGAGCATGAGATTCTGATAGAGCCTGGCTCTTGATTATATGATTACATGCTTAGTGAATATATAAATATGTTATTGGCATGTTGGAGTTGGAAGCATGGTATGTATATTGGAAGAGCAGGGGTTATGATTGATGTACGCATGCTATGGGCATGATTTTAGCACTGCAGTGGTTTGTGAATGTAGTGTGGTATGATTATTCCCGTGGGGAAGGCTTTTGAATATGCTTATCATGTTTAATGGGTCAAGTTATTGACTACAGATTCGATCAGCAGGTATGTATCCAAGGCAGATAATGAGATCCGGTGGTGGTTATACTGAGGTTGGGAATTATAGCTAGGGTTTGAGTTCTTCACCTGCCCCTTAGAATTTCCAATAGGTGTTTACAGATATGCAATTAAGATTGCAGAGGCAAGAGGAAGAGATTAGGTGTTTGAAACAGTAGCAGGTTCTGTCAGGGAGCACCTCTTCCTTTGCTATGCCAGGAATGGCACCAGTATTGGCTCAGCCTAGGGTTGAGAACGGATGGGAATTTCTTTGTGGAAGATTCCAGGTGTAACGCCCTGGATAGCCAAGACCGTTACACTGTGTGTTTATAAAGTGCTAGACTTGCTAATCAAGTTGTTTAATTAAAAACGTGCTATTGAAACTATAAAGGAACTAGGGTTAAAATGTTTTGGTCTCAAAAGTCACATTTTTCATAAAGAGATGTTTCATGTTTACACGAGATCCCAAAAATATTAAGATTAAAGCCCGTTTACAAAAGACATAAGGTTTAAATACAATATCAAGCCATATTAAGGCAAAATAGACAGTTAGGTAATCCCTGTTCTGATTCACTCCTCGACCATGGTGATCGAACAGCTGGCTATGTACATTCAACCCCGCAGCTCTCCATCTCAGGATTGGTCCAACTTGCCTTTGCCTTTACCTGCACCACGTAGCACCCGTGAGCCAAGGCCAAGCAAGAAAACACAACAACAGAATATAAGCAATCAACAGACAAATCAACCGGGTGCAGTTTTCTTACCTTTCAATTCGCAGCTCTCCATCTCAGGATTGGTCCAACTTGCCTTTGCCTTTACCTTTATAAAGTGCTAGACTTGCTAATCAAGTTGTACAATTATCGGGAGCACTTAGTCCCATCACAAACATATAACCGGGTGCAGTTTTCTTACCTTTCAATTCGCTAGCTTTAATCACTTGACTCCTTGAGCATGATCCCTCTCGAACCATAGCGCTCACCTAAAAAAAACCATAGGTCAAAGTCATCACCAAACCTCAAGTCCAAAACCTAGCCTCGGGACCAATCCCGAACCCCCGGGAAGACCTAGTTCCAGCAAACAAGGTGGTGGAAACAAACCCCGAACCCTTGGTCAAAAACCCTTGAAAACAACCCTAAAATCCCTTTCTGGAAACAGGGCAGCGCTACAACACTCTTAGGAGGGCGCTACAGCGCTACAGGCAGAACCAAATTCCCCAGGAAAGCTTGGCCTAGCACTACAGCGCCCAAAGGCTAGCGCTGTAGCGCTAGTCACAGACAGGCACCACCTCAGTTTTCCTTCCTGCGATTTCCTCGAACCAAACTCAACCAAAACTTCTCCAAACCTTCACCAAACTCAAAAACAACCTTATTAACACACTCCACTCATCCCAAGCACCCCAAATACCCAAAAATCAAGCACATGCATCCCTAATCTCAAAATTCACCATAGCCACTTCTAGACATCAAAACTCAGCAGAAACCAATAAAAACATCAAAGTTAAAAGCTTAGAATTTCATACCTTTAATGGGAATTCGATTTCAAGACAACCTCTGCACCTCCTTAGCTTGCTCTTCCTCAACCTTTGGCCTGAATTCCCTAAAGCTCCCATCAAGTCCAGCTTATACACCATAGGTCAAGAACCAAAACCAGAAACTGAAGAAGCTACAAAGTCTTACCTCAAGTGATGGTGTGTTCTTGCTAAACCCCTGCCAGTTCTTCAAGCCTAGCTTAGGATCCTTGATGCTCAGCCTAACCTAGCTCTCCTCTGAGCTGTGCTCCAAGAAAACCCAAGAAAAGTGGTGAGAGAACCACAAACCGACCCTGTAACGACCCAAATTCGCTAATAAGACTTAAGGGCCTTGATTAGTGTGCCAGGAGGGCAGGTTGGGATTTAGGTGTGATTTTATGAGTTAAATGCGCGGTTATGATTTAAAGCATGTTATTTGGCTATTTGTTTAACTGAGATGCATGGCTATGTTTACTAGTATGCATGTAGGCCTGGATCGTGTTAGAAGGGCGTAATTGTGATTTTGGCCATGTTGGGCATAACTGTATTGATATGTGATAATTGTATTCGGTGAATTGTACCACGTGGGTGTGGTTTTATTATTGTGATGCACGTGCCGAGACGGTCCTAGAGAGCTAGTTAACTTCAGAGTCACAACGGGATTTCTATACCCGGCTCGGGAGGAGCCTAGGGGTACCTCGGGAATTTTAAGGTTAAATTAAGATTTAGCGGGTAATGGTTATTGGAGATTTAGTAACCTGGGTAACCATTAGTTACTGCTGAGAGTAACAAGTTCTAGGTAGAAAATGGTAGAAATGAAATAGAAGTAAAAGGACTTAAGTGCCCTTGAGGTTTAGTTGGGAAAGGATAGGCAAGGAGGGGTAAAATGGTCATTTGGCTGGGAAATTAGATAAATGGCAGCTGGTTTTATGGGGTACACGGTTTGGGGCTTAACCATTTTGGTCTTGATAGAGTTTGAAGAGAAGAGAAAAGAGAGGGAAAAGCTAGGGCATGAGGAAGAAGAAGAAGAAGAAGAGAATGAGAAGTTGGAGACCTAGGAGATGAAGGAAGCTTAGGGATGGATTCCCCATATGAGGTAAGGAATTTTATACTCATTTAAGGCTTGATTATGTTATGGGTTAAGAATTTGAGCATGAGTTAAGTTTGATGTTTGAGTTCTTATTTTTCTGAAATTGAAATCAAGGATGTGGATTTTGGGGATTTGATTGGGTGTTTAGATGTCTTTGGTAATGTTATGGGTTGTTGGATGGTTTATTTGGAGTCTTGAGTTGGTTTTGGGGCTTGGGTGTGAGTTTGGGTTGATTTGGGAGTGTTTTGGCTTGAGGAAATGCAGGGGAAAAACCCAGTTTTTCTGAGTTCGAGAAGGAGCGCCGCGGCCCTGTTCTTGGGCGCCGCGGCGCGAGGCTGTTGGCAGCCAAGGAGCTCCCTGACTTCGCTGGGCGCCGCGGCCCTTGCGGGTAGCGCCGCGGCGCTACGCCTTTTTCAGGATGGGAAAATTTGCATTTTTCAGCTTTTGCTCCGGGGGTTCGGGGGATGTTTCCGATGAATTGTTTTAGGAATTTGGGAGTCCCGAGAGTGTGGGATTGGTCCCGGGAAGTGATTTTGGGTTGGTTAGTAATGAGGGATGTTTCTTGTGTGTTGTGACTAGGTTCTTTGAGAGGCTCGTGCTAGAGGACCGTGCTCGTGGCTTTAGTGCATCAGGAGGCTCGGAATGCAGGTAAGAAAACTATAACACCCGAGGTTAGGGCATGGCCCCAGATTGTATTATGTGCAAATGTTTAAACCTTAAATGAATCATGATGTGTGTGAATGATTATTTCGAATGTACTATATGTGTGATTATGATGAAATGAGCGGCAAGGGCCGAGTACGGCGTAAGCCGGGGCGGCCGTGGGCCGAGTACGGCGTAAGCCGGGGCGGCCGTGGGCCGAGTACGGCGTAAGCCGGGGCGGCTGTGGGCCGAAAGTAACACCTAGCACATGGGATGCTATAGTCAGGGCGGGGCCCGGTGGAAACATGTGTTATGCTATATTCAGGGTGGGACCCAAGGGATACATGAGTTATCCTCGCGGTGAGAACCGATACCCCAGGCTTCGGTAAGGCTCTGGGGCGGCTTGGCCGTGTTTGCTTAGTCTAATGATTGACTTGTTTATTTGTGGATTATCTGTTATGATAAACTGTATACATTGCATATGTTATGTTCTGCATGAGTTTTCTTGCTGGGCTTCGGCTCACGGGTGCTTTGTGTTGCAGGTAAGGGCAATGACTGAGTCAACCAACCATGAGTACGGAGAGCGTGAAGCGACGTGTACATGTTTGGCCTGCCCGACTGCTTTGGTTGGGGGTTTATTCGAAAATGGCTGTAATAATCTATGATTTTATGATTTCTTAACTGTAACCTTATTTCAAGATGTAATTAGTTTTCAAACCTTATTTTGGGATCCCAAATGTGTAATAATAGAAGTTTTAATGAAACGACGCATTTTCAAAGATTACAGCCTTAACTTTTAATTAGTCACACTTTTGTTTCAAAACCTCGGTTAGCGAGTTCATTGCACACTGTTTTGTCTTAAAAACTCACTTAGTAACGGCTCTAAGGAAGTAGGGCGTTACAGACCCTAGAGAAAACAGCTCTGTTTTCCTCCCTTTTCTTTTTCCCTTCTTTTCTTTCCTTAGCCTTCTACCCTTTTTCTACAATTCCCACTAAGTATAAAGCCTCATAATACTTAACTCCTGCAAGGCAAATGAACATTATGCCCTCCCTTTAATTCTAAACCCTTTAATCCACTTAGGGGCATTTTAGTCATTTCACCCAATTCCCGCTAACTCCTCAAGTGTCTCTGATATTTTCCCGCTTGCTTCCCAATACCTATTTAATCACCAATAATATTCCTCGATGTCAAAATAGACTCCAATATACTCACTAAATTTCCATTATAAATCCCCGCCTTGACTTTTCCGCTAAACTGCTCACTAAGATCGTCTCGAGTCACAGATCATAGATATATCCACATAATAATGTGGTCTCAACAATTATCTCATATATGTACACAGTTATGCCCATAATGGCCAAAATTACGATTATGCCCTTCTAACCTAGTCAGGGCCTACATGCATACTAATACACATAGTCATGCATCTCAAATATTCAAATAGTCATATAACATGCTTTAAATCATAATCATGCATTTTACTCATTAAAGTCACACATAATTCCCATTATGTCCTCCAGGCACACCAATCAAGGTCCTTAAGCCTTATTAGCAAATTTGGGTCGTTACAACTATCCCCTCCTAATGAGAATTTCGTCCTCGAAATTTACCTGAACAACTCGGGATACTAATTCCGCATCGCTGTCTCAAGCTCCCAGGTCGCCTCCTCGACCTTACTATTCCTCCACAGCACTTTAACAAGAGGAATCGTCTTATTCCGCAATATTTTATCTTTCCGATCCAAGATCTGAACCGGTTGCTCTTCATAAGCCAAATCTGTCTATAACTCCAAGTCTTCATACCTTAACACATGAGTCACATCTGAGACGTACTTCTGGAGCATAGAGACATGGAATAGGTCATGAACTCCTGACAACGATGGCGGCAAGGCTAATCTGTAAGCCACCTGACCAATCCTTTTCAGGATTTCAAATGGTCCAATGAATCTAGGGCTTAGCTTGCCCTTCTTTCCAAACCTCCTCACCCCTCGCAATGGTGAAACTCATAGAAAGACGTGGTTCCCAACATAGAACTCCACGCTCCTACGCTTAGGATCAGCGTAGCTTTTCTGTATGCTCTGAGAAGCGAGCATTCTAGCCCGGATCTTCTCTATAGCTTCACTTGTCCTCTGAACCATATCTGGCCCCAAATATCTCCTCTCACCCATCTCGTCCCAATGAATGGGTGACCTACACTTCCTCCCATACAACATCTCATAGGGAGCCACTCCAATCGTTGATTGATAACTATTGTTATACGAAAATTCAATCAATGGAAGGTACTTACTCCATGAACCCTCAAAATCAATCACACATGCTCTGAGCATATCCTCTAATACCTGGATCGTCCTCTCAGACTGTCCATCAGTCTGAGGATGAAAGGTTGTACTGAACTTCAACTGAGTCCCCAAAGCCTTCTGCAAACCACCCCAATACTTGGAAGTGAAAATAGGATCCCAGTCTGACACTATAGACTTAGGAACCCCATGGAGACGTACAATCTCCCTCACATACAACTCAACATACTGATCCACAGTATATGTCGACCTCACTGGTAGAAAATGAGCTGACTTGGTGTATCTATCCACTATCACCCACACCGAGTCATGAAGTCCTACTGTCCTGGGTAAACCTCCCACAAAATCCATAGTAATATCCTCCCATTTCCATTCAGGATTACTCAAAGGCTGAAGCAACCCCGCTGGTCGCTGATGCTCAACTTTCACTTGCTGACAGGTTAAGCATCTAGCAACGTACTCTACCACATCCTTCTTCATCCCGAGCCACCAATAAAAAGTCCGTAGATCCTGATACATCTTCGTGGTACCCGGATGAAGTGAGTACGGCGTCGTATGAGACTCATCTAGTATCTCTCATCTGATCCCCTCATCAGCTGGAACACAAATCTGTCCCTAATACCGAAGCAAACCAACCTCAGATACAGAATAGTCCTTAGCTAATCCCGCTAAGACATCCTCTCTAATCCTCTGTAACTGAGCATCTGCCAACTGCCCTTTTCTGATCCGCTCTAGCAGGGTCGACTGCAGACTAATATTGGCCAATCGGCCTACCACCAACTCTATCCCTGCTCTGACCATCTCATCAGCTAACTCCCTTGAGATCTGAATGGAACTATATAACTAACCTGGACCTCTCCGGCTTAATGCATCCGCCGCCACATTGGCTTTCCCCGAATGGTAAAGAATATCACAATCATAATCCTTTACCAACTCCAGCCAACGCCTCTGTCTCATGTTCAGGTCCTTTTGTGTAAAGAAATACTTCAAGCTCTTATGGTCAGTGTACACCTCGCACTTCTCTCCATACAGATAGTGACGCCAAATCTTCAGTGCAAATACCACCGCTGCTAACTCCAAATCATGGGTAGGATACCACTGCTCATACTCCTTCAGCTGCCATGATGCATAAGCTATAACCTTCTCATTCTGCATCAACACACAGCCTAAACCAAACCTCGATGCATCGCAGTAAAAAACGAACTTCCCTTCCCCCAAAGGAAGACTCAACACTGGCGCTGTAATAAGTCGTTGCTTCAGCTCTTGAAAACTGTCTTCACACTTGTCTGACCAGATAAACTTCAGATTCTTCCTTGTCAATTCTGTCATCGGTGCAGCTATCTTCGAGAAGCCCTCTACAAACTGTCTGTAGTAACCTACCAAACCAAGAAAACTCCGCACCTCCGAGGCGTTCCTTGGCCTCGGCCAATCCCTAACTGCCTCCACCTTAGATGGATCCACCTTAATCCCATCTGCACCTATGATATGTCCAAGGAATGTCACTTTAGGTAACCAAAATTCACACTTCTTAAACTTATCGTACAACTGATGCTCCCTTAACCTCTGAAGGACCTGTCGAAGATGAAGCTCACGCTCTGCCTCTGAACTGGAATACACCAAGATGTCGTCAATGAAGACAATAACGAACTGATCTAGGAATTCCTTGAACACCCTATTCATAAGATCCATAAAGGCTGCTGGGGCATTGGTCAAACCAAAAGACATGACCAAGAACTCATAATGCCCATACCGAATTCGAAAGGCCGTCTTAGGTATGTCCTCATCCTTGATCCTCAGCTGGTGATAACTAGATCGAAGATCAATCTTTGAGAACACCGTCTTACCCTGCAGCTGATCGAACAAGTCATCAATCCTTGGTAGGGGATACTTATTCTTGATAGTCAACTTGTTCAATTCTCGGTAGTCGATGCACATCCTCAATGTCCCGTCCTTCTTCTTCACAAACAAAACTGGAGCACCCCATGGCGAGTAACTAGGTCTAATGAACCCCAAATCCAGAAGCTCCTGCAGCTGTATCTTTAACTCTTTCAGTTCTGCCGGTGCCATCCTATATGGTACCCTCAACACTGGCTCTGTCCCTGGCGCCAACTCAATAACAAACTGAATCTCTATGCGCGGCGGCAACCCAGGCAAAACCTCAGGGAACACATCCAAGAACTTGCAAACTAATCTGGTCTCCTCCGGTCCTACTAGTGAAACTCTGGTGGTATCCACCACACTAGCCAGAAAGCCTATACATCCACCCTATAACAAGTCTCTGGCTCTCAATGCAGATATCCTGGGTACGCGGGGTCCATGCACCGCTCCCACAAAAAACAAAGGGATCCTCGCCCTCTGGCTCAAAAGACACCATTTCCTTCCTATAGTCAATGGTAGCTCCATATCTAACCAGCCAATCCATACCTAGGATCATATCAAAGTTCCCCATACTCAACTCAATCAAGTCTACTGACAATTTCCTACCATCAACTATCACTGGCAGTGCTCTAACCCACCTCCTAGATACTACCAGTTCTCTTGTAGGCAAAATAGTCCCAAACCCTGAGGTACTATACTCACTAGGTCTACACAATCTACCAATCACCTTATCAGATAAAAATGAATGCGTAGCACCAGAATCAATCAAAACAGTAAAAGGAGTGCCAGCGCTAGAAAGCTGACCTGTCACTACTGAGGGACTAGCCTCGGCCTCTGCCTGTGTCAGGGTGAACACTCGAGCTGGAGTCAAGCTGTCCACCTTCCCTGTCTCTCCCTTCTTCACTGTCGGGAAATCCTTCCTGAGGTGTCCCACCACCCCGCACACATAGCAGGCCTTAGCCCGACACTCGCCCGGATGGCGTCTCCTGCACCTTGTGCACTTCGGATAGGTCCTCCATGAATCACCGCCTCCCTGACAGCCACCCTGAGTACCCCGACCTCTCCTATCAGGGCCAGGAGCAATCGAAGCCTCAGGGGTCTTCCTCTTCAGATCACTGGGGCCTCCGCCCCTACCTAAACCAAAATATGGAGGCACTGCCCTGCGACCCTTCCTCCTCACAACACTTTCTCTCCATATCTTGTTTTCCACTTCCTCAGCGGTAAGATCCTTCTCCACAGCCTGGGCATAAGTTGTTCTTCCAAGAACTGTGGTAATTCTCACATCTCGGGCTATCATGGCATTCAGCCCTCTGATAAATCTGTCCTTCCTAGCTGCATCAGTAGGCACAAGATCTGGTGCAAACTTCACAAGTCCGTCAAACTTCAAGGCATATTCTGTAACTTTCATACTGCCCTGAACCAGCCCCACGAACTCATTTATCTTTGCTGCCCTGATGGCAACATTATAATACTTTTGACTAAACAAGTCTTTAAACCCTTCCCAAGTTAATGTAGTAACATCTCTGGTCTGTGATGCCACCTCCCACCATATTCGGGCATCCTTTCTTAGCATATAAGTGGCACAGGCCACTCTGTCATGTCCTTCCACCCTCATGAAATCAAGAATGGTAGTAATCATAGTCATCCACTGCTCAGCCTTCAGTGGATCTGGTCCCCCCTCAAAGATCGGGGGCTGTTGCTTCCATCTCAGCAGGAATAATTTATCGTAGTCCCTTATGGGATAGTAAACACAGGATCCCTACCAACACCTTGTAAGAGTTCCTGGACCGAGATGGCAAATACATGAAGCTAGATGATGTTATCATGATGGAAGAAAAAGGCATAAACCATCCGACCACTGTCAAGGCAGATAAGAATGGCACAAACCCTCAGGGCGGTAGTAGGGGCAACGGTAAGAAGAGGAATACCTCAGGTGCCGAGCAGGGTGGAGAGAAGAAAGCTAAGTTAGCACCAGCCGACAAACAGCCTAAGCATCAGCCCTACCAGCCCAGGTTCACCAATTATACCGTTCTAACTACATCAAGGGCTGAGATTTACTTGGCAACATTCCAGGAGGTACCATACCGAAAGCCATCACCCTTCCGTTTAGAAGGAAATAAGGACAAGAATAAGTTTTGTCGTTTCCATAATGATTATGGGCACGACACAAATGAGTGCAAACAATTGAAGAATGAGATAGAGTTTCTTCTTCGATCAGGAAAACTCTCAAGGTACCGAGGCAAGACCGAAACCCCAAGCAGGAATCCAGAATTCCGAAGGCAGAGGAGTCCACCACTGGATCCAACAGCTGTAGAATTCACACTAGATACCATATGTGGACGGCCCCACATTGCAGGCAATAGTAACAATGCCCGGGAGCGATATGCAAGGACCCTCCGACATGAGGTAGGGGATTCTTCCCATTGTATGGTAGTCAAGGAGCGGTCTCCAAAAAATCCAAAGTAAGAAAGTGAAACTCTCACTTTTACAGAGGATGATGCCAGGCACGTGAGGTACCCCCACAATGTCCCTCTGGTTCTTACCATTCAAATCGCCAATGCTTGAGTGAAGAGATGCTTGGTGGATACGAGAAGCTCAGTAGATATCATCTACAAATTATCCCTTAAGAAGATGAAGCTCACGGTCAAGGACCTGACACCGTGTTCCCAAGTGATATATGGGTTCACGGGAAAATGCCTAGCACCAGTAGAAACTATCAGACTACTGGTCACGGTGGGGGATGCCCCCAGGCACGAGACTGTGATGACAGAGTTTCTGGTGGTTGATTTCTCATCGGCTTACAATGTAGTGCTCGACAGACCCCTCCTGATGGCATTACCTGCAACAGTATCTATCTGGAATCTATCTTTGAAGTTCCCCACCAGCGCAGAGCAAGGATGCGTACAGGGAAACCAAAGGGAGGCATGATAATGCTATAATGCGTCAGTGGTCAAGGCAAAGAAAGGACCGTGCGTAAACAACATGATAGTAACTTGCTGCGAAGAGGGTGAAGGAACCGATGAGGTTGTCAACATGGAAGTTGACGTTGAAAGAAACATTCTACTAGAGTCGAGGGCTCCTTTTAATGAAGATTTGTTATTATAGCGAGTTTCCCAAAGCGAGGGAAACGACATTGATCCTTGCTTTGGGGATGATGTAATAGGGGTAGGACTAGTCGAAGATCTTGATGAAGTCCTACTAGATGAGGAGGACCCGACTAGAGTAATCAAAGACGGGAAGGAGTTAAAGGTGGAAATTAAAGCACAATTAGTGGAATTTTTGAAGAAAAACCAGGATGTCTTCGCTTGGTCACATAAGGACATGGTTGGAATTTCTCCACCCGTGATAAGTCATGTCCTCAATATAGACAAGAACTACCCACCAGTGCAACAAAATAGGAGACTGCTTGACAAAGACCGATCTCAAGCCCTGAAGGAGGAGGTCGAGCAGCTCAAAGAAAACAGTTTTACAAAGGAGGCCTACTACCCTGATTGGGTATCAAACCCCGTGCTGGTCCCAAAACCATACAGGAAGTGGAAAACATGCGTGGACTTCACAAATCTGAACAAGGCCTGCCCCAAAGACTGCTTCCCACTACCCAAAATAGACCAACTGGTCGATGCAACGGCAGGACATGAAATACTCTCATTCCTGGATGCGTAATCTGGGTATAATCAAATAAGTATGCACCCTCCCAACGAGGAACATACCAGCTTCCGGAGAGACAAGGGATTATACTGTTATAAGGTGATGCCATTCGGCTTGAAGAACACAGGAGCCACCTACTAACGTTTAATGAATGGCATGTTCCGAGACTTGATCAACAAAACTATGGAGGTATGCGTCGATGACATGCTAGTCAAGTCCAAAGAAGCTAGAGGGCATGTTCAAGACTTGGAGGAATGCTTTGCAATACTTAGAAAGTATAGCATGAAGTTAAACCCTTTCAAGTGTTTGTTTGGAGTTGGTTCTGGTATGTTTCTCAATTACATAGTCAATTCACGTGGAATCGAGGCTAACCCCAAGAATATCAAAGCATTGATCGACATGAAGTCACATACCAAAATCAAAGAAGTGTGAAGCTTAACCTCGAGAGTAGCTGTCCTCAGTAGGTTCATATCAAAGTCTTCGGACAAGTGTGTCCCTTTCTTTAATTAACTGAGGGGCAGCAAGAAGATCCAATGGACCGAGGAGTGTGAGGAAGCTTTCCAAGCCCTGAAGGGGCACCTCGCCCATCCTCCTGTCCTAGCAAAGCCAATATACGGTGGAGTACTATTCATCTATTTGGCAATCACCGAGCATGCAATCAGTGCTGCTTTGATAAAGGAAGAGAACAAGGTACAACACCATGTATACTATATTAGTAAAAGGCTAGTAGGTGTGGAGTCTAGGTATCCCCCTCTTAAAAATCTAGCCTATTATTTAGTAATCTTCTCTCAAAAGTTGCGTCTATATTTCCGAGCTCACTCGATCCGAGTCCTGACCGATCAACCACTGAGACAAGTTCTTCAGAAACCAGAGGCCTCTGGACGATTACATAAGTGGGCAGTGGAACTAGGACAGTTTGATATCACTTATCATTCGAGGACAGAGATAAAAGGACAAGCATTGGCGGACTTCATAGTCGAAGGCACCAACCTTGAAGACCCTTCCTACCAATCAGAAAATGGAGATACCGAGAAGAAAGGAGATACTCCTGTATGGAAGCTATATGTTGATGGATCATCCAATGAACACAACTCAGGCACAGGAATCATACTAATCACTCTGGAGAATCATCGAATCCATTGCTCTCTCAGATTTGGATTCAACGCTTCAAACAACGAGGCTGAGTACGAGGCATTATTAGCTGGATTATACTTGTCTTAGGATGTACATGCACAATCCTTGGAGATATTTAGCGATTCCTAGCTAGTGGTGTACCAGGTACTGGGGGAATATCAAGCCAAGGGACTTAGGATGGTGCAATACCTGAACAAGGTGAAGGACTTGTTGGCACAGTTCAAGAAATACTCAATTGTACAAGTCCCGAGAGAGTAGAATGCCAACGTCGATGCCTTAGCCAAGCTTGCCAGTGCCAAAGATGTAGACACCCTAAATGTTGTTCCCATCGAATACTTGGCGGAAAGAAGCATAACCAAGCAGGAGGCACTACTTGTTGAGTTAGGAGATACATGGATGACCCCTATTATTAATTATCTCAACCAAGGAGTAGTACCCAGCGATCAGAACAAAGCAAGGAAGTTGGTGAGACAAGTTGCATGGTATATGATAGTCGAAGGGGTACTGTATCGACGAGGGTACTCCCTACCACTGCTAAGGTGCGTTACACCCGACCAGTCAAAGCTGTTAATGATCGAGGTACACGAGGGGTTTTGTGGAGATCACACTGGGGGGTAGAGCCTATCAAAGAAAATCCTATGACAAGGATACTTTTGGCCAACAATGAATGAAGACTCGATGGAGTATGTCACCATAACCTCGAATAAAGTCTTAGACTTTGGGGTGAAGAATATCATATGTCGTTTGGCCAACCAAGGAAGATAGCCTCGGACAAATGGACTCAATTCGACAGTGATATGTTCACCGAATTTTGTATGAGGCATAGAATCATAAAGAGCTTTTCCTCGGTATCACACCCCAAGCTAATGGCCAAGTAGAAGCAGTGAACAAGACTATCAAAGACACTCTGAAGAAATGCCTTGAACAAGCCAAAAGAGCTTGGCCAGAATTACTTCTGGAGGTCCTATGGTCACATCGAGCGACGATAGGTCATATGCCATCTCTTTGGCATTCGGGTATGAAGCGATGTTTCCAGTTGAACTTAATCGCCCATCGCATAGATGGGAGACATACGATCAGGGGAGGAACTATCGACTAATAGAAGAGTCGCTCGATTTAATCGAAAAAAGATGAGAAAAGGCAAGTCACAGAGTAGCATCACAACAACAAAAAGTGGCTAGATACTTCAACTCTACAGTGAAAGATAAAAAATTCCAGGTTGGGGACTTAGTACTCAGGAGGGTGTTCCTAAACACTAAGGACACTACAGCAGAGGTACTAGGACCTAATTGGGAAGGGCCATACCTTGTGGAGGAGGAGATCCCACTACAAGATAACTCGACTGAATGGATAACTAATAAAAAACTACAGGAATGACGCACACCTCCGCCGATACTATCAATGAAGTTGCTTAGTAGCAATCCAAGTTTTAATTTGCATATGTATTATTTTCGAATTATCTATGTAATAGCCATTGTGCTCCAATGAATGAATTTAATTTCTTAATTTTCTCTTAGTTCTTTAAATTTTGTTCAACGATGGACTTGTCCTTTGGACATGTCAACCCCATCAAATCCTGTTTGATCTTGTTTCTTGAGGAGCAAAGCGACCCATACGATCCAAATGAGAGATTGTTCTGAGGACCTTGTCGCAAAATTTATTTGATCATGTTCAATCTTGGTTCTTGAGGAACCTATCGACCCACACAATCAACAAAAGAGACAGGTCCTAGGACCTTGTCACCAAATTTATGGATCATGTTCGATCTTGGTTCTTGAGGAGCCTATCGACCCATACAATCCAAACGAGAGACTGGTCCAAGGACCTTGTCGCCAAATTTATTTGATCATGTTCGATCTTGGTTCTTGAGGAACCTATCGATCCACACGATCAACAAAAGAGACAGGTCCTAGGACCTTGTCACCAAATTTATGGATCATGTTCGATCTTGGTTCTTGAGGAGCCTATTGTCCCATACAATCCATACAAGAGACTGGTCTGAGGACCATGTCGCCAACTTATTTGATCACGTTCGATCTTGGTTCTTAAGGAATCTATGGACCTATAGGGTCAACAAAAGAGACCGGTCTGAGAACCAGTCGCCATTATCGGATCATAATCGAATCTGGTCCTTGAGGAACCGATCGATAATTTGATCTAAGACCCGTTACAGGTTTGATTAGCCCATCTAGACCTGGTTGGTCCAACTTAGACATTTCTGTCTACAATCATTATAACGAGTACACAAGAGATTACGTAGATCGTGATCGACACTTTCTACACAATCTGCATTTGTGTATAGGTATCATTACTACTGAGTAAGAAACCATCACCCGACTACCAATGAGGGACAAGCATTTGCTGCTTACATCATTGCGTGAAAAGGATAATACTATGTGTCTAAATTCTCAAAGCAAGGCATGGTCAAGTAGCAAGTGACCAAGGCTTTTAAACCCATGATCACTTGGGGGCATATAGTACATACTAATCAGGGTATACACGGGCAATGAGGGCGTGACATTAAGTACTAAGCAAGCTCGAGTTTTTCTAGAACATTTGTTCAACAAATGGTCCTATTGACCCAAGATTTGGCCAACTGACACGGAGTCAAAATGTGATTGATGTGAATGAATGTATAGAGAAGAACGTAATGACAAAAGCAAACAAAACACAGTGATTTATAGTGGTTCGGCCCCAGGATCTGGTAATGACCTACTTCCACTTAGACTGATATTGATATAAGGATCAGTAGAGTGATCAAAGAACTAGGGTTCAATGAGTTTCACTAACCTCTCAAGAACAATACAAGTTTACTCAGAGAATTATTATAGTTTTGAATGATTCAAAAGCCAAAAGTCCTCCCCCTTGAGCTATCTCTTGCTATTTGTAGGCTCAAGGAGGGTTACAAAAGATTGTTACAGATATTCTCTCCTGAATAATCGGATACCCAGAAGATTGTATGAGATAAATTCGGGATTCATAAAGATCTTCCCATAAATGTTGCCTTGTACACGGAACCATCGACCAGACTGATCGTGGGTAAGACGGCTTACCCTGCTTCTCCTGTGTCTTCTGGTCGATATTCTAGCAGACGCTTCTAGAAGTCAGTTACGTGTCCAGGGATTTCTTGCCACGTCATAAATGCTAATTTATTGGATAACATTTGCCCCCCAAAGCTTGTTTACTACGAACAGTAAATAAAATTTTGAACAAACGACTCTTCAGTAACCCCACCTGACGTGTCAGAACCCTTCGTGTGTTCTTGAAAAAAGCAACCCACTTCTGTCTAATCATGTCTTTTCAGTTCCCCAGAAACGATTTTGACGGCCATCCCATTTCCCCATACTTTGAAAAAGGAAAACTAATGATTACACTTTTTTAATATCAGAGACAAACTTATATAAGACCGTCGAAGCCTCCTCTTTCTTTTTACGCACGCCATTGTCTTTGCAGAAAACCCTAAAAACTAGAGCTTTAAACTTCTCCGGAGACCACTTTCCTGCACTTCCAAGACTCAGACCGTGGGCTCCTTAATCTCCGAAGACCTTTCTTCCACCTCCACGATCACTCTTCTTGGTAAGTTTTCGAAACCCCATGCTTCTAATTTCTCGTGGTGCATGCTTTTGATGGTGGACTGTTTAAGTTTTTCAGTTTCTGGTTTAAGGTGCTTGTAGACAGAGTGTTTTGTAGGCAAAGTAGAGTTACGAGTTAGTTTAAAATCCAGGATCATGCTTTTTAGGACGTAAAATCGAAGTAAGATTTCGATCTTTAAGCCAGTTGAAAAATAAATTTTTCCCGCCCTAAGGGGAGTTGAAAAAGCTTTTCCAGAAAATTTTTTTACTTTCACCCTTTGACCCATTTTTCAAACTGTTCGTGTAGAAATATTTAGCTTTTTGTTAGAATGTTGCTGTATAAAAGCCTAACTTTTATACTCGACCAGCGTTATTCTAAAAAACCTTTTAAAGTTTCATATCCTCACCTCCCCATTCTTCTGTTTGCAGACTTTAATGCCAGATTTGTGGGGAGGTGAAAGACCCATCGACTACGACCTTCTCGCCCAGCTACTCGAGGGAGAAGAACAACCAGCTGACCGTGTCCACGAGATTCCTTTCTCGCGATCCTCTTCCAGACCCCATTCTTCCTCTCCAATGGCCCGCTCCAAGTCTACTGGCAAGAAAAGACCTGAGTCCGAAAGCAACCCAAATTCTCCTGCCCAGCCTAATTCGCAGGCTAGGGTTCCCTCGACCAGTGGTCAAGAAAATCTCGTTCCTGACCTTAATATCCAAAGTAGGGCCCGCCCTCGTCATCGGAATCCGCCTGATGTCGAGTGGTATGCTTCCCCAGCCAGTCTAGTGACCCCTCGAATGGTCACTAACTGCTTCAGGAAATTCCCCCTCACGGGGGTTACTATTATATGCCCTACCGCAGACCAGAGGGCTAACCTACCATGAGGTGCAAACAGCGCCTGGTCCCGATATCATATTGAGGCGGGAGCTTACCTCCCACTTCATCCCTTTTTTGTGGGGGTGGCTAATTATTTTGGTGTCGCCCCCTTCCAAATAACTCCAAATGGATATAGGATGCTGGCCGCACTCTATATTATGTATAAACTTAACAAATGGCCAGAACCTTCACCCCACGAGGTCAACTATCTTTTTGACCTTAAATCTAACCCACAGCACAACGGGACGGGCTTCTTCCACTTCTGCCACCAAGAGACCGGCCGGACGTTCTTGAGTGGCACTACCCATATATCAAACGTGGGGCATTACAATAAGGAGTATTTCCTTACTCCAGACATAACCAGCAACAATTTAGCCTTCGCACGAGGAGGTAAGAGCTTGTCTTTGACTGGTCGATACTTTAATCTAAGGTGTCTCCTTTCATTTTTCTCAAACTTTAATTTGTTTTTCAGGCCCTTGGTTACGTCCGGCCCCAACACCAGACATGGTGTTGAGGTCCAACACTCTGGCCAGGATGTCTGACGCAGCAAAAAGTGTCAAGACCCTGATAACTGAAACAAACTTGAGGCTGTCTGGCCTCCTGGCTCCTCGCCATGAAAATAGAGGGTCCGTGGTGGACGAAGCCACTGCCGAGGGGGTTCCCGAGCAGCAACCCCCTGTGCCTCCTCGGAGGAGGAGGCCAACGGGGGTTACAATTAGGGAACCCATGGGTAGCCCTTCCACAGAAAGGCCTTCTGCTCCCCAAGGCAAGGGGAAAGAAAAGGCCAAAGAGCCTATTGTTTACTTGGGAGAATCTTCTGATGATAATGGTAAAGTTATTTCGCTTTTAAATGGTTTGCCAATTCCCTGTCACTTGTTTGACGGGGATGGTAACTTTACATATGCTCTAAATCTAGGGCCAGACTTCTTCATGCCAGATAATGAGTATATGACTAATAAAGTCAATAGTGTAGCGACCAGTAGTTGTAGCTCGGGTATTTACTTTGTTACCTTCTTTCAGTTGTATAACATACTTTCACCTGCCTCCTTTCTTATTAACTTGCTATGTCTACCTACATGCAGATATGTCTACTCCCAACATCTTCGACATGTACCAAGCCGAGGACGAAGAGGAGATTCCTCAACTCCAACGGAAGCCTAAGAAGAGAACTGGTGAATCCAGCCGAGGCCCTCCAGCCAAGAAGGGTCGAACAGAAGACCTTCCTCAGGTCGCGCCAACTGGGCAAAGTCCTGCGCCAACAGGGCAAACTTCTACCCCTCCTCCAGTTATTTCCAAGCAGCAGACTCCTCCTACCCCGTCGAAACCTCCAGCCGCGCCCACCGGAGAGCAGCTTACTCGTAAAGAAGCTCTTGGGGCCAGACTCATGAGCCGTGCCATTCGATCTGCCAGGGACCGTCTCGATCGCATCGGCAAAGTCGACCGTCTTAGAGCAGCAATGGTCGAAGCTGAAGAGCTACCAGTCGACCAGATCCTAAACAGGGCTCTGAACGAAATCTCCAGCGTAAGTACTTCTTTATATTTCAAGCTTTAGTCTCTTAGTCCTCATGATAATTTCTAACTCCTTTTTGCTTAATTTACATGCCTTGTTGTCTGCCACTACTTCTCGTACTCGAGCCCAGGCTTACCTCGAGCAGGCCAAGGCAAAGGCCATCGAGAGGTATCAGGTGAAGGCGGCCGAGGAGCTTTCGGCTGCTAAGGCTAGGCATGCCAAGGAGTTGGAGGCAATGGTCCGAGAGAGGGATGCGGCGGTGACTAAGTTGTCAGAGGCTGAAGCTACGAAGAATGCAGCAGTCAAGTTGAGGCAGGAGTATCAAGATTTCAACCAAGCCCATCTTCGTGAAATCAAGAATTTGGGAGAGGTACTCAAGTCTAAGGATGAGGCTATTGTCACTCTCGGGGGCAAGGTGAAGCAGTTGGAGCTTGACAACTCCAAGAATCTGGAAAAGTACAAGAGGACGACACTCCGATGTTTCTACAATTTCTGGAAACATAATCAGGGTGCTGACTTTAGTTACCTTTCAGAGGAAGTCAGAACTGCTGAGTTGGCTCGATGCGCTGCCCAACTGGCCGAAGAGGAGGCAAGAGCTGCAACCCCTGCCACTCCAAGCGTCGCTGGTGTGGAAGAAGAAGAAATTGTCGAGGACGCGACTAACCAGGATGCTGCCTAGGACCCTCCGGCCCCGAATGCCTTTTAAGATTTTTTCTTATATATTTTTTCTTTCTTTTTGGATATACGACCCACGGGTCATGTTGTAAAGACAATAGTTTCTTTTTTAAACTTTGCTGCACAGGCAGTAAATCTTTTTTCTTTTACTTGAACAGTTACATCCAAGCAGCGATGCTTGCGGTGTAAAAGCTTAAATCTTGATGCTATAACATTTTTACTTATTATAACATTTGTCTGAATGACCGAACTTAGCATAGTACTTTGGCATGATTTAACAAAACCTAAATTTTGAAAAATACTCTAAGTACTGTAGCATGCTTTCACTCATTTTGTTCATGTGTTTACATACCTTGAGAGTATGCTTTGCTATCGATGTGCCTTATATGCCCCCCAAGTGATCGAGGAGCTTTTAGGTCCTTGGTCACTTGCCTTGACCATGGCCTGTTCGAACATTCCTGTTCGTGTAAAAAATGATATTTGTAATACAGCAAAACAACACACGTAATGAACAAATACTTGCAAATGTAAATTCACAAATGTTGGCAAGAATGACTGGCTGAGCACAGTCCCTTATAATCTCGTATTAAAAATGGACTAAACATGTCTTTACGAGTGATTCTTTAATAGAACCTTACATATACGAGCAGTTAGCCATACAGCGTGGCTAACCCTCTTTGCAAAACTTGTAAAAAAAATTGAAAATTTTTACACAAGCCAGTCCTTTAAAAAGGACTGTTCATTGATAATACTTGCGCAGGTGTTCTCCATTCCAATAGTGTGGAACGAGATCTCCGTTTAAGCGTGCAAATTTGTATGTGCCTGGGTGAAGGACTTCTTCAATCTGGTAAGGTCCTTCCCAATTAGGTCCGAGCACTCCAGCAGTGGGATCGCGGGTATTTAAGAAAACTCGTCGTAGTACTAAGTCACCGACGTTGAATTTTCTTTCTTTAACTTTGGAGTTAAAGTACCGGGTGACTTTTTGCTGGTAAGCAGCAACTCGGAGTTGAGATTTCTCTTGCATTTCGTCGATTGTGTCTAGGGAGTCCATCATTAGCTGGCTGTTCTGATCCTGGTCGTAAGTTAAGCGCCGATGTGAGGGGGGATCTAACTCGACAGGAAACATGGCCTCATATCCATAGGCCAAGGAAAATGGGGTATGGCCTGTTGCTGTTCGGTGGGACGTTCTATACGACCATAGAACCTCAGGCAGCTGCTCCGACCACGCTCCTTTAGCTTCTTCAAGTCTTTCTTTCAAGGTGTCTTTAAGAGTTTTGTTCACGGCTTCGACTTGCCCATTCGCTTGGGGGTGTGCGACTGAAGAAAAGCTTTTAATAACCCCATGCCTTTCGCAGAAATCGGTGAATAAGTCGCTGTCAAACTGGGTCCCGTTGTCAGAAACTATCTTCCTGGGCAGACCATACCGACATACAATGTTCTTGATGACGAAGTCAAGAACTTTCTTGGTCGTGATGGTTGCGAGTGGTTCAGCTTCGGCCCATTTGGTGAAGTAATCAACTGTCACAACTGCGTACTTTACTCTGCCTTTCCCTGTAGGCAGGGATCCAATCAAATATATTCCCCATACTACGAAAGGCCACGGGCTCTGCATCTGTTTTAGTTCATTTGGAGCTGCTCGTGGAATCTTGGAGAACCTTTGACATTTATCGCATCTTCGCACATACTCCATCGAATCCTCGTTCATTGTTGGCCAAAAGTAGCCTTGCCTTAGAATCTTTTTCGCCAAACTTTGCCCCCCAGTGTGATCCCCGCAAAAGCCTTCATGCACCTCCTTCATGAGTTCCTTAGCTTTTTCTGGTGTAACGCACCTGAGTAGTGGCATTGAATATCCTCTTCGGTACATAACACCATCGACCAGTATGTACCTAGCGGCTCACCTTTGCAGAGTCCTGGCTTTGTTTCTATCTGTTGGCAGTGTACCATTCGTCAGATACTCCAAGTAAGGTGCCATCCATGTATCTTCTAGACGAATCTCCATATTGGCTTTGACTGCTTCTATGCTCGGCTTATTCAGTCTTTCTACTGGAACTATGTTCAAGGTGTCTGCATCCTTTACGCTCGCGAGTTTAGCCAGGGCGTCTACATTCGAATTCTGGTCTCGCGGAATTTGCTGGAGGGTGTACTTTGTAAACTGGGCTAGCAAATCCTTCGTTTTATTCAGGTAGGCCATCATCTTTAAGCCTCGTGCTTGATATTCTCCCAGGACTTGATTCACGACTAGCTGTGAGTCACTGTAAATATCAAGCGTCTTTATACTCATATCTTTGGCCATCCTTAATCCAGCGAGGAGTGCTTCGTATTCCGCTTCATTGTTTGATGCGGCGAAGTGGAACCTGATTGCGCAGTGAAATCGATGCCCTTCCGGCGATATCAATATCACTCCCGCTCCAGCGTGGGATTCGTTGGATGAACCATCCGTGAATAGCTTCCACGAAGGAGTTTTGTCTTGAGGCATGGGCGCTTCAGGCTGTTCGCACTGCTCACTGTCTGGGAGTTCAGTGAACTCCGCAACAAGATCGGCCAAGACTTGTCCCTTTATCGCTGCTCGCGGTGAATAAGTTATATCAAATTGCCCTAGTTCGACTGCCCATTTTAACAATCGCCCAGCCGCCTCAGGTTTTTGGAGGACTTACCGAAGGGGCTGGTCGGTTAGAACTGCGATAGGATGGGCTTGGAAGTAAGGACGCAACTTCCTGGAGGCTAGTATTAAGCAATATGCTAACCTTTCAATTGGCAGATATCTTAATTCTGCACCGTTTAGCCTTTTGCTGACATAGTAGACTGCTTTATGTACGCCTTCTTCTTCCCATACAAGCACCGCACTAGCAGAAACTTCAGTAATCGCCAGATAAATAAACAAAGTTTCTCCTTCGATCGGTTTTGACAAGATGGGAGGTTGCGCCATATGAGCTTTCAAGGCTTGGAATGCTTGCTCGCAGTCTCCCGTTCATTCAAACTTCTTATTGCCCCTGAGTAGATTGAAGAAAGGGACACATTTGTCAGTTGATTTGGAGATGAATCTACTCAGGGTAGCGATCCTTCCGGTCAAACTTTGTACGTCCTTGATCTTCCCCGGTGACTTCATGTCGATCAGGGCTTTTATCTTGTCAGGGTTGGCCTCGATTCCCCTTGAATTTACTATAAACCCCAAAAACTTCCCTGATCCGACTCCAAAGGAACATTTGAGGGGATTCAACTTCATCTGGTACTTATTTAACACATCAAAGCACTCTTATAGATCCCTCACATGTCCTTCTGCCTTTTTAGACTTTACCAGCATGTCATCCACATATACCTCCATGTTTGCACCGATCAGCTCCTTAAACATGTGGTTGACTAGCCGTTGGTAAGTCGCACCTGCGTTTTTCAGTCCGAAGGGCATGGCTTTGTAACAGTATAAGCCTGTGTCGGTCCGAAAGCTGGTGTGATCCTCATCAGGGGGATGCATGCTAATCTGGTCGTAGCCCGAATATGCATCCATGAATGAGAGGATCTCATGTCCTGCAGTCGCATCGACCAGCTGGTCGATTCTTGGGAGTGGGAAGCAGTCTTTTGGGCAGGCTTTATTGAGGTCTGTAAAATCCACACAGGTCTGCCATTTGCCGTTAGGCTTGGGGACCAGCACCAATTTGAGACCCACGATGGATAAAACGCCACCCTGATAAACCCATTCTCCTTAAGTCTTTCGACTTCTTCTTTCAAGGCTCTTGATCTATCTTTATCGAGCAGCCTTCTTTTTTGTTGCACGGGTGAAAAAGTTTTATCTATGTTCAAGACATGGCTAATTACCGCAGGATCTATCCCCACCATGTCTTTGTGCGACCAGGCGAAAACTTCCTGGTTCTTTCGCAAGAATTCCACCAGTGCATGCTTTGTGGTAGGCTCTAAGTTTTTCCCAACCTTGACGACTCTGGTCGAGTTTTCTTTGTCGAGTTGGACCTCCTCCAGGTCCTCGACGGGTCCAACATTCTCTTCAAAATCCCCAAAGCGAGGATCCAAATCTCCATCCTCACTTTGGGCAACACCCTATTTGGTGACTTCACCACCTAATTGGGCTTGCATATCTACTGCCATCTGCAATCGGTCTGGAGTGGTGCTCCTTGACGTTCCACTTTTCGCCTTTGTGATCGAGGCGTTGTAGCACTCCCTGGCTTCCCTTTGGTTTCCTAAAACGCGTCCTACCCCCGTGTCCATTGGGAACTTCATGGCTAGGTTCCACATAGAGATGACGGCCCGTAGATCAACCAGTATGGGCCTTCCGATAATGGAGTTGTACGCCGAAGGACAATCGACCACTACAAAAGTGGCGAGTAATGTCCTTGTTGCAGGTGCTGTACCCGTCGTTACTGGAAGTTTGATCATTCCGGCTGGGGCAAGTCCTACTCCAGAGAAGCCATATATCGTCTGATTACAGGGCTCCAAGTCCTTTACGGACAATTTCATGCGTTCCAGTGTTGACTTATACAGGATGTTCACTGAACTTCCTGTATCGACTAGTACCCTCTTTACCATCATATTGGCCATCTGGATGTCCACGACCAGCGGATCAGAATGTGGAAACCAGACGTGTTGGGCATCGCCATCAGAGAAGGTTATCTCACCTTCCTCTGACCGAGCCTTTTTTGGTGCACGGTCCTCCACAGTCATCATCTCGATGTCCTGGTCGTGGCACAGAGTCCGAGCATATCGTTCTCTGGCCTTTCCGCTATTTCCCGCGAGGTGCGGGCCTCCACAGATGATTAAGAGTGTTCCAGCCACGGGGGCAGGCTGTAATGGTGGCGAGCGTTGGCGTGTGGACGCCTACTCGTTGCCACCTGGAGCTTCTCGTTGGGAATTTCCCGAGGCCCGTACGTACCTTCTCAAGTGTCCTTGTCTAATAAGGAACTCGATTTCGTCTTTTAACTGGTTGCATTCGTTAGTGTCATGTCCGTAGTCGTTATGGTAACGACAGAACTTGGTAGTGTCTCTTTTCGAAATGTCCTTTCGAATGGGTCCAGGATTTTTGTAAGGCACACTAGAGCTTGTGGCCTGGTAAACCTCTCCCCGAGACTCAACGAGGGCAGTGTAGTTAGTGAACCTAGGTTCATAACGATTACCCTTGGCTCGTTTGTTGTCGGAGGTGGAAGGCTCGTTATACGGCCGTTTCCCACCATTCTTGCCATTACCGTTGCCGTTTTCGTTGCCTTTGTCGTTGCCATTAGGTTTGGAACCATTGGCGGCTTTGGCGGGTTCGGCGGCCTTCTTACCCTTGTTCGAGGGTTTTCCATCATCAGCAATGGCCTCTTCGAGCTTGATGTAACGATCAGCTCGGTCCAAGAACTCTTGGGTTGTTTTAACTCCTTCCTTTCGGAGACTTTTCCAAAGGGGAGAGCAACGTTTAACCCCTGCGGTAATGGCCATCATCTTGCCTTCGTCTCCGACTGTTTTTGCTCCAGCTGCTGCTCGCATAAAGCGCTGGACGTAATCCTTCACTGACTCTCTGTCCTGCTGGCGAATCTCGACCAGCTGGTTTGCTTAGGTTGGGTGCACACGACCCGCATAGAACTGTCCGTAGAACTCCCTTACGAACATTTCCCAGGAAACTATGCTTGCAGGCAGGAACTTAAAGAACCACTCCTGCGCTGCTTCAGAAAGTGTTGCAGGGAAGATCCTGCACCGAGCGTCTTCGGACACTTTCTGAATGTCCATCTGAATCTCAAACTTATTCACATGCGAGACTGGGTCCCCATATCCATCAAATTTTGGGAGCGTAGGCATCTTGAATTTGCTGGGAGTTTCGGCGTTAGCTATCCTTTGGACGAATGGAGTGCCTTTCCTCCTATCGTGGTCGATGTAAGAGGTCCTTCCTCCGACCAGCTGCTGAACAACCTGGTTGAGTGCGTCTATCTGGGCCTACACTGCGGTAGGAATCGCGGTGGTCTCTGTTGCTGGTTGGACGTTCTTGCCGTGCCTCTCGCGGCGATCATTGAGTACATCTCTCAAGTCCTCTTCTCTTCTTCGCTGCTCGCTACCACCGAGCCGGTTGAAGACATTATTTTGTCTGGGCTGCCCCCCAGCATCCTGTCTATTTGGTTGGTCATCTTGAGGTACTTGGCTCCTGCTTTTACCTCTTTCTCCATTCCTCCCACTGGCATTCCCCTTGCCTGAGTCAGCCTCATTGTATCCGTGACCATCTCTGAACCTTGACTGGCTATGGTGAGATCGACTGTTCCCTCGATGCCCGTTCCTGGCTGAACCATCCCGAGCGTTAGAGGGTGGTCTACGCTGGTCGTGGTGTCCCCGTGCACCATCGTGCCGTGGGGGGCCCCGGACCACAGAGCCTAACTCTGAGTCTCTCCTGTTGCCAGGAGGGTACCGACCTCTGTTTGGTAGGTTCGACCCATCATCCCCATGGCGTCTAGGGCTACGAGGCTGATGCTCGGCCCTATTCTGCCTCTGTTGCGGGGGATTACCCCGAGCAGCTTGGGATGGTGGTTGCGCCTCAGGATCCTGTGGGACATCGTCATGGGGCACCTGAGGCTGCTCGGGCCTTTGCGGACTTGAAGGCTGAATCGGTGGGCTCGGATTAGGACCCCTCTGGGGTGGCCCATTCACCGATTGGTCAGGCTGCGATGCAGGTGCAGCCTGATTTCTAGCCAACAGCAAGGCTGCCTCCAGGGCTGCCATGGCGTCGCTCTGGCGGCGATCTACCTCCGCCTGTCTTTCGCTCAATTCCGCGCGCTGCCTTTCTATCTCCTGCTGCTGCCGCGCCATAACTTCAGCGGCAGTCTCCTGACTGGCTCTCAGATTAGCCAACTCTTCTTGCAATGCGCCCAGAGTACTCTTCAGCGTTGCATCATCCATTTCCTCCTCTTCAAAGTCCAGTTGTGGCTCATCCTCCGCCATGCTCGCAGGAGGAGGAGGAGGTGGCGGGTTTGACAGTGCAGTGGCGGCTGCCTGTCCAGTTTTCCTTCCATCTTTTGCCATTAGTTTTCTTAACAGCAATAAATCAATCTCTCAATGAAAGCACCAGAATGTTGACCCAAGATTTGGCCAACTGACATGGAGTCAAAATGTGATTGATGTGAATGAATGTATAGAGAAGAACGTAATGACAAAAGCAAAAAAAACACAGTGATTTATAGTGGTTCGGCCCCAGGATCTGGTAATGACCTACTTCCACTTAGACTGATATTGATATAAGGATCAGTAGAGTGATCAAAGAACTAGGGTTCAATGAGTTTCACTAACCTCTCAAGAACAATACAAGTTTACTCAGAGAATTATTATAGTTTCGAATGATTCAAAAGCCAAAAGTCCTCCCCCTTGAGCTATCTCTTGCTATTTATAGGCTCAAGGAGGGTTACAAAAGATTGTTACAAATATTCTCTCCTGAATAATTGGATACCCATAAGATTGTATGAGATAAATTCGGGATTCATAAAGATCTTCCCATAAATGTTGCCTTGTACATGGAACCATCGACCAGACTGGTCGTGGGTAAGACGGCTTACCCGCTTCTCCTGTGTCTTCTGGTCGATATTCTAGCAGACGCTTCCAGAAGTCAGTTACGTGTCCAGGGATTTCTTGCCACGTCATAAATGCTAATTTATTGGATAACAGGTCCGAAAGTGCAAAAAACAAAAATAAAAAAGGCATTGGTAAGGAGATTCCTAGCCATGTCCCTTATGGGGTGGTCGACCAGTCCATCAGGTGGTCGGCCTATCACCCATGGGGTGGTCGACCTGTCCTGTATTGTTCATGGTACTTGGTGAAGTATCATACTACTCACATTACCATGGTTGTTAGCATGAAAAACGTAAAGGAGTAAGGTTAGTATGGCACGTAAAATACATGTGTTCAGAGTATACTGATACCTGAACCAATGAGGGTTGTGAGTTGATATACTTAGTAAGCATTGGAAATAAAAAAATTTAATCAATACACTGAGTACTCATAACAAAAAAGCATAAAGGCATAAAATGTCATATGTAAAAACTGTCAAGTACAAGGTGCCCCACCAATGGCATGAAAGGAAAGATAGAATAAAGGACAAAGAAGACTAACTAGGGCGAGGAGTATCATCTGAAAGACCACCTCGAGCCTCGGCAGCCTCACGAACCAGACACTTCCTAAGCTGCTTCACTTGCGTCTTCTCGGGAAGGAAATCCAAGTTCAGATCTTTGTTGGACTTCCAGATCAAGTAGAAGCAAGAGAAAGTTGTCTCTGAATTCTCCTCTCGAGCCTTGTCCCGAGCAGCTTTGACCTCTTGCTCCTTCTCGACAAGAGAATCCTTCCGCAACTGGTCCATGTCAACAATCCGCTTCTCTTTCTCAACTTCAAACTGTTGGAGCTGATCGGAAAGTTTCCCCTCCATCTAGGTTATCCTGAGAGTCAACTCGGTCACTTCCTTCTATTTGAGCTCCACGGTACTGCGGAGGGTGTTGATCTCTTCATCCTTTGAGGCAATGTCAGCATCCCTAGAGCCAAGAACACGCCTAAGGTCCAGCACCTCTTGGCGGATAGCTTCAAGTTCAGAACAAAGGTTGGAGAGCGTAGAAGTACATTCCACAGACCTATCACGGACATGGGAGACCAGCATCAGTGCCTGCAAAAAACATACAAGTGTTAGATAAATATTGAAACACAAGCTAAATAGACAGAAGGAGAACTATAAAGGACTCACACTCTGAATGTCTAGGAGTGACTTCATTAGAATGGTGCTCAGGTCCTCATTCTTGATCCCATTAAAAGCTGTTGTTGTTTGCTACAGATGCGATGCTAAGTCCATAAGGGCGTTTAAGTTCCGTATAACAGATTGATGTTGCTCAAATAAAGGAGCAGATGCAGAACAAGAAGCACCTACATCAGTAATGGGAGGAACTGGTGTAGAAAAAGTTGGCTCTACTCTTGCGACAGGGCTAGATGCCAAAAGAATTGCACTAGACGACAAAGGAGTCGGAAGAGACACCTCAAGAGGAACCTCCATGACCGACTCAGCCTCAACCCTGGCCCTTTTTGCCGCTCGAATAGAAGGACTGGCCTCAAGGGGATTTGACCTCTACTGAGTATGGACAAAACCAAACATGTCTGAGCTTGCAAAAGAAGATCAAATGTTAGAAAGTTATTAAGCACAGATGAATCATAAAATAAAGGTGATAAACTGTCGAACCTTCTGAATGTGATTCGAGTTCGAACGTAGCCTCATCAAAGTCATCTGAAGCAAGCGATGAGTACACAACAGATGCACCCACCTCATCACCCTCATGTCTGGCTGGCACCGACGAAGAGGGTATCTCCTCGACATGGATAGGTCCAGGGGAGTCTATGGCAGTCACAGGCTCGAGACCATCGTCATCCGGAACATCGGCTATAGTAGGAGGAAATAACCCCACCTTCCTAAGGTTCTCTGAAGTAATGAGGGTCTCGACATTCTTCTCCTCAAGAGTCATGGAAATCAATGCCTTGGCCCTAACTGTCATAGCCTGGGTTAGGAGCGGTCTATAAAATGGCCCAAAGTGCTTAAACTTGGAGTAGTTGGCTTTTGTGTCCTTATTAAAGAAATAGTTATTGGTGTATCTAAATGCCTTGCTATTTCCGGAGATCTCTTCCAAGAAGGTGTTGGTACCCTCGCTCATATAATGGTGGAAGTTGAAATACCCCGAGTTGTGCTGAGAAGGGTTCGTCTTCAGGTCAAACAAGTAGTGGATCTCGTGAGGCACTGGAGTAGCCCATTTTCTGTGATGATAGATAATGTACAATGTAGATAAGACCAAGATCGCATTAGGAGTCAGTTGAGAAGGACTAATACCAAAATAGTCTGCAACACTATGGAAGTATGGATGAAGAGGAAGTAGGGCACCAGGCTTAATGGCAGAACGTGTCCAAGCGCACATACCCTGAGGGGGGTCCTCAGCTCTATCATATGGACCAGGGATAGTAATATACAAGCCAGAGAGGTCAAAGGTCTTCCTTAAGTTCTTTACCTTTTCTTCAGTCATGTCAGAGGCTACCCCCTTGAACCAAACAACCTCATAATCAGCAGGGCGAGGATTCTCAACTGGTTTCCATATGATTTCACTGGTGAAAGTGGCCCTATAATCTGATGAATTAAACTCCTTTTGTTGTCTCTTCTTCTACTGCTCAGTTGGCGAGACTGTCTTGCTCTTGGAAGGAGGGCGAACCACCTTAGGACATAATTTGTGAATAGGACGCTCCTGAGGATGAGTATGATGGCGACGAGAGCCCTCGGTATAATCTTGCCGAGAAGAAGATTGATTGGGAACCCTACTAGTTTCTTGGTGCAAAGGGAATTGCAATGATTCTCGTTGACTTGACCTATCCTGCTGAGAAGAATGACTCTGCCGAGGTGTGCCTTGGGTGCTTTGGGAGCCGCGGGGCGTATTGTGCTAAGAAGAAATCTGTGAAAAGTTAGGCAAAGAGTTTTGATTGATATGCCTGGCAATCTGAGGATCATCTTCAGAGGGTTGCCGAGTCGTCTATTTTACTCTCACCATTGGACAGTACCTCTTTAAGAAATCCTCCTCACTGAACAAATATAGAGCAGGGTGAGGGAGAATCCTTTTCACCCTTTCCAAGAACTCCTGGGGAGTACGCTCACTTACTAACTTATCTGATGAAGAGGAGTTGGACATCTGCAACAAAAGAAAAATGAAGATTAAGATTAGTAAATGAGCATAATGAAGCCAATAGCTGGGGGCATAGCCATGAACTAAGGGGTAAAAATGAAGAAATCAAGAGTAAATTTCTATATAGGGTGTCGGCCCAGTGAGCCTTAGCTTGGGCCGACCACCATGAATCCATTAAATTACGAAGCATGAAAAATAAGGTATAGGTGTTCGGCCTACCACCTTAGGCCGACCACATGCAAGCCTCAGAAAGGTGCCAGAGGACCGTTCAAGTCTCTAGAAAAAATAATTTTTATAGTACAAGGAAAGCCCCCAAGGAGGTCAATTGAGGTGAAAAAATTATTGTTAGGGTCCCAGGTAATTGGCTTATGCTTGGGCCGACCACCCTAAATCCCTAAAAATTGCCTAAGGCAAGAGGAGGTACTCGGCCCATGAATTCCTAAGGTGGTCGGCCTAGCCCTAATTCTAGGCTTGGAAATCACCTAAGGCAAGAGGAGGTACTCGGCCCATGAATTCCTAAGGTGGTCGGCCTAGCCCTAATTCTAGGCTTGGAAATCACCTAAGGGAGGGAAAGGGAGTACTCGGCCCACAAGGCTCTATGGGTGGTCGGCCTAGCCCTAATTCTAGGTCTGAAAATCGCCTAAGGGAGGGAAAGGAAGTGCTCAGCTCACCAAGCTCTAGGCTGGTCGACCTAACCTTGTTCCTATACCTAAAAATCACACAAGGAGGAGCCCTGAAGGTGCTCAGCCTAACCCTGTTCCTATACCTGAAAATCGCACAAGGAGGAGCCCTAAAGGTGCTTGGCCTAACCCAATTCCTGTCCCTGGAAATCACCCATAGGGTTTATATCCCTGTAAATCGCCATTTTCCAGAAAGATCTTGATTCAATTAAGTTAATTATTTTGGATAAAGATACACCAAAACAAGAAGATTCAAACGAAAATTCCTCAAAAACTCAAAGTATTTCTTATAAATCTAAGAACATTTAAATTAAATGATGTGATAATTAGAAGAAAGTACTTACCAAAGATCTGAGTTTGATGAGGAACTGAAAAAATCAAACTTGGATCCTATTTGAAAGTGGCACATGGAGCAGGAATGAGAAGAGAAGACCTACTTATAACCTCTCAGGCAGACAAGATATTTTTAGGGATTCAAATTTCCTTGAAAAATATCGGATATGGTTAAAATTTAAACTCCTTGAAAAATATCTATATTTTTAGGAATTTAAAATTCCTTGAAAAATATCTATATTTTTAGGAAATCAAATTCCTTGAAAAACTATCTTATATTTTTAGGAATTAAAATTCCTTGAAAAATATTTTTTATTTTTAGGAATTAATATCCTTGAAAAATATATTATATTTTAAGGACTTTAAAAACTCCTTGAAAAATATGTTATATTTTTAGGATTTAAAATTTCCTACAAAAATATATTGGATTTTCAGGAAATTAATTTTCCTTGAAAAACTTAATTATTTTTAGGAATTTCTAATTGTTCCTAAAAAAAATTCGTAGCGAGCAAATTATCGATAGTTAAAAAAAGTACTATGTAATGTCCTGAGGGACTTGACTATTTAGGTACTGCTACGGTATGTTTCTCGGGCCAGGATCATGTTTATCGTGATATTGAAAACATTGCAATAAACTTGGGGGGCAAATGTTATCCCTAAAAACTACGAGGATGATGTGGCAAATGAGAATGTGACACGTGACATCACAAATCAGGGAAAAAATGACAAAGTATTGAGAAAAGACCGACGGGCACAAAAGATAGGTCCAAGACCTATAGGGAAGTCGACCAAGCCTAAGCCGGGTGGTCAGCCTGACCCTACCCCTAGGGAGGTCGACCTAAGCAGGACCAAGGGCCCTAGGGGTAGTCGGCTTGACCTCTACCCCAAGGGAGGTTGGCCCTAGTGTGTCCAAAAGAGTGGTCGGGCTAACCCCTACCACAGGGGTGGTTGGTCCCCGTATGCCCAAGACCCCATAAGGGTGGTCGGCCCAAACCCCTAAGTACACTTCACTGAGAAATACTCACTCTTGTTCAAACTGAGATCAATAGGCCTAGCACCCAGAGGATCAACAGGTCTAGCACCCAAAAATTCAAGGGCCTAGCACCCAAAAGGTCATTTTGGAGGGCTCTTTTTCTGGAATTTTGGGAGAAAAATCTTTCTAACGAGTGAATTCATCAGTCTGTACTATTGTTGATTAATTCAATACTAAAGACTAAGCGGATTGGTTATTACTGTTCATCAGAATAGGGCTAAACCACTATAAAATTCATGTGTGTTTATTTAAGATAATCATACTTTGTCATTTATTTTATTTATTTCATTCAAAAGGTGTCGTATACTGTACATATGACCGTTTTCCAATTTCACAAGTCAACACAGAGTAAATGGGAAAGTTATATTGATTTGAAATATAGGAATATGGAATTCCAAGTGGAAGACTGTATCTTCCTTAGAATATCACCATGGAAATGGGTGAGGAAATAAGGGCAAGTTGAGCTCTAGATTAGTAAGGACCGTTTGAATCCTGGATAGGATCATTTTGGTTGCCTTTGGAATGACCTTGGTTTTGGCACTGTCGGCTGTATATAATGTATTTTAAATTTCCATGTTGAGGACATGCGTTAGAAGAGACTCATGTGTTGAGTTATGAGAATCTAGAGATTAAGGCTAAGTTATCCTGTGAGGAATAGCCTGTTCAGATTTTGACAAAAAGAACAAGGTTCTAAGGAACAAAGTTGTACCATTGATTAAGGTATTATACAAAAACAATGAGATCGAGGTAGCGACCTGGGAGCTAGAATCAGTTATGCAGAATTTATATTCCGAGCTATTCAGATAAATTTCGAGGACGAAATTTCTGTAAGGAGGGAACAGTTGTAACGACCCAAATTTCCTAATAAGGCTCAGGGCCTTGGATAGGGGGCCAGGATGGCAAATCTTGGAATTATATGATTATGTGATATTTATGTGTATCATTATGTGAATATGCGAGTTATATTATAATATGTCTAGATATGCATGTTTAGGTGTATTAAATATGCATGTGGGTCCATTTCTGTTTAATTGGGCAATTTTCATATTTTGGTCATTACGAGTATATTTGGCATATATGTGGTATGTGTGTGGTGCTTCATTATTATTTGGTTATGCTAGGGTTACTCAACACGAGACGATCCTAGGAGGCAAGCTAGTGGGAAAGTCACAACGGGATTCATACTTGACTCGGAGTGAGTCAAGGGGTATTTAGTACATTACCGGGATATTGGGTAATGGGAATAAATATTTGATGATAAATTGAGAGTTAGTGAGACTAGGGGGAAATTATGGGAATTATGACTATTTTACCCCCGGGGGCATTTTCGAGACTCCGAGCATTAGGATTTGCTTAAGGTTACTTAAGCTTGAAGTAACCTATCAGAAACATAAAAAGAACGTTTAGTACGTTTTCTTTCTCTCCTGTTCCATTTTTGACACCATTAGCATTTTTGAAGGAAACTCGAGTTTTAGGACTCGGATTCAAGTGAGGATCAAGGAATGGAAATTCTAGGGGAGATTAGAAGCTTATTAGCCAGAGGATTTAGTGAGAAATGACATAATCAGAGGTAATTTAAGCTTTGAATTCCTGACTTTATTCTATGTGCTTGGTGTTCTTGAGTTTTACAAACTCAAGACTTGGATTATGAGTTCCTATGGGGATTTTGGGTATTTTTTGTTGTTTTAATGTTGCCAAGCTATTGGGTGAACTGTTTGGGGGATTAAAATGTTGATTTGAGGGGCTAGGGACCCGTTGGGGTCAGATTTGGAGCTATAAAGCTCGAAGAACACGAGTTGGGAAACCCAGAATTCTGGTTTGAGCGCTGTAGCACTAGGTTGGTAGCGCTACGGCACTGGGTTCTCTGTTTGGGGGATGAAGAGCTGACTATAGCGCTGTAGTGCCCAATAGGTAGTGTTGTAGCGCTACACAGTCTTCATAACTTGGTTTTTTGGTACTTTTTGGGGTTTTAACCCGAGGGCTCGAGGGATTATTTTACCACCCTGTTTGGTGGGATTGGAGGTCCCGAGAGCGTTGGCTTGGTCCCGGGATTGGGTTTTGGAACTTGAACTCATTGAAACACTGTTTATGGTTGTGACTAGGTTATCACTAGGGGCTTGTAAATAGGATCGTGCTTGTGGCTCGTTTATTGTTAACCTGTGCTTGGACCAAAGGTAAGAAAACTACATTAGTATGTTACATACATAGTTATTGAAGAGGCATGTAGAGTGCTCTATATATGGATATTGATTGCATTGTAAATGCATAGCAACACATGTGATTAGGGCATGACATGAACATGCAATATGTAATTGATCAGTACTTGAGTCTCTGTAAATGTGCATAATCATATTTATGCTAGTGAATGTTGAGTAAGCATGTTGAATGCCTTATAATTGGATGTTTGACATATGATATATGCATGGGTGCATTGCTTACTTATGAGTGGTACTAACTTATTAGTCATAATCGAAAATGGTGTCAGTATTGACTGTAAAGCTGTGACTCATTAGTCAAGTTCGGTAGCAGTACTAAGCACTAGTCGTATGGAATTGACTTATGAGTCAAGAGCGGCATAAGCGTAATGAACGCAGAGCCAAAAATATTAGAACTAATCGACATAAAAATTATCAACATAAGCATAAAATTCTTGATCGACCTCAATTTCGATGAAAACAAAAGCGCTTCTCTAGTCTAAAGGCTAGTTACATAGAGCCAGGGCCAAAAGGCTTAGGTGACTGTAACGTCACATGGCTTAGGGTGCGGAGCCCAAGTTTGGGTCTCAATGGTCACTTATTTGATTAGGGTGCAGAGCCCAAGTGTAAGACTTATTAGTCACCTATCAAGTTCGTGACTCCATAGTCACTTATCTGGTTAGGGTGTGGAACCCAAGTTCGTGACTCCATAGTTACTTATTTGGTTAGGATGTGGAACCCAAGTTCGTGTCTCCATAGTCACTTATCTAATTGGGCTACAAGCCCTAGCATGATTACCAGAATCATTATTGATATTCACTTAGGATTGACTTGATAGTCATCCATACAGGAGGGCATGGCCCACAATCAGTTATTTGGACTTGCTTGCATGCATGAATAGGGCTATTATTGCTAGGCATGGTTATTATGATTCAGTGACATGTTATTACCTCTTCATGAGCATATTGAGTTTTCTTGATGAGCCTCGGCTCACGGGTGCTATGTGGTGCAGGTAAAGGCAAAAGAAAGCTGGACCATCCTTGAGATGGAGAGCTTAGGTGATGATGTGTACATATGCGGCTGCTCGACCGCCACAGCCAAAGGTTTAAAGAGGAACTAGGGATAAACCCTATTTTTCCGCTTAGGTCAGTTGGTTGTAAATATTTTATTGTAATTAACCTTAAAAATATATTTTCGGGATCCCAATGTATATAATAAATGTTTTAGTTAAACGTTGTATCTTTGAGCAAAAATTTTAACCCTAAATCGTTAATCATACTTAGTTACACGATTATGGCCAAATGGCTCGGTTAGCGAGTTTATCACTGTTTAAAATGCACAACATGACGGTCCCTAGGTAGTAGGGCGTTACAGTTTTTTTATTTTACCTCAAAATTTTACAATACACCATACATCAGATTCTTTATTTTTTTTTCTCTACATCATTTAAATATTATATTTTTTAATTAAATACAAGGTTCATTAACAAAATATAAATAAAATATTATTTATATATTGGTTAGAGAATGAGTATTGCTTCTCTATACCTTTCTTTAAAAATTGAAGTATAATAGCTCATGATGGAGCTATTATTTGGAATTATTTTTATTTTTAGCTTCTTCATTTTAGAAAAAAAAAAGTAGATATAAAGCATCTACTATAACTATAAGTGCTCTAAGTTCCAAACCCATACTTAAATGTTTAATTAAGCCATTTAGTTTAAATCGTTGAATATGGCTACCCAAATGAATTTTTCTTACAAAGAGAATATGGTTTCTTTTGTTTGCTTCCGATATGAGTATTAGACTAATAAGATGAAATATAGATAGTAAGAAGGAGATTAATAAGAAGATAGAATGTAATTACATAATATAGAATAAAGAGTATAGTAAGACTAACAATATTTTATCTCAAAATTAATTGACAATAAATAAAATAATTAATGGTCTTATAAGTGGGTTAACATGTTACCAAAGCCCAAGTCGATTTCGACTATCAAATGGTCCACAAAAGGCCCAAGGCTGGATAAATTCTACAAAATAGGAAGCCCAAGATGTTGAGAAAGCCCAAGCTATTGAGAAGGAACAAAGGGAGCTTAACCACGGGCTCGGAACGACTCAAGACACATCAATGGATGTTGAAGCCAATCACAGTGAATCCAGTGAAGCATTGGGGCGTGGAATGAGGCAACACAAGAAACCAAGCTGGCTAGAGGAGTTTACGTTTGCTGAGAGTTGTTAATTTTTTTGTTGTATTAGCTTGGGGAGCAAAACCAATTTTTGTTACAATTCTGTTTTTAGTTTTGAGAACCATTTAAATATGGAGATTTTTTTGTATTTGATTTTCATGTTGAATGAAATTGTCGAATTAAGACTTGGGAGTTTGGCACAAACTCGAAGTGTGCATTTTCTTTTATCAATTAGAGCTTTCATTGTTCCTCCCCCACCATCCGTAATGAGGAAATCACAGAACTCTTACAGGCAATGGAGCACAATTTGTGCCGACATGTTGATTCACAGCTGGAGAAGTTCACTTCATTGTTGGATCAACATTGGGTCTCTACCGATGAGAAGATTTATCACATCACTTAACCCATTGCCACCTCTACTTCGGTGGTCACTCCACCGCCTGCCTCCGTGGAGCTTCCGCCCAATTGTGACCCCAATGAACCTCGTCTAGCTCGCGACATTAACACCATTCTGAAGAACCTCTGAGTTAAGGTTCTGCGCTTTGATGGCTCGGATGTGGAAACTTGGTCCTATAAGATTAATAATTTCTTTACCTTGCATCAAGTTGATCCAGCTCTTCGATTATCTATTGTGGCTTTCCATCTTGATGGTGACCCAGCGATTTGGTTCCAGTGGATGGAGAATTGTAACACCTTGGTTAGCCAAGACCATTACACTGTGTGTTTATAAAGGTGCAAGACTTGCTAATCAAGTCATTTAATTGGAAATGTGTTACTGAAACTATAATTGAACTAGGGTTAAAAGATTTTGGTCATAAAAGATACATTTCATTTAATTAAACATTTCGTACATGGGATCCCAAAAGAAATCAAGTTTAAAGGATAGTTTACAAAAATTCCAAGTTATAAACAAGTACTGGCCATTCTAAGGGAAAAACAGACATTTAGGCTTCTCCTGTCCTGTGCCATTCCTCGGCCGTGGCGACCGATTAGCTGACTATGTACATTCAGCCTCAAAGCTCTATGTTGATGGTGAAATCTCGTCAACAAAATTAGATCGCAAAACTCAAAGGTAAGTATGGAGATAATTAGATAAGAACTTAGAATAAACTTATGGAAGGATAAGCACAGATCAACAATGGAGTGAGCCTTTGTATATAGCTTAATAGCTTAAGTGTACAATGAATTTTCCAACCCCTTTGCTGGAGGGGTGAAGGTCTATTTATTTTGGGGCTCTAATGACTCCTGGTACATCGTGGTCCCAAGGGACAAGATTGTACATAGGTACATTGTCAAGGTTGTGGCACAGGTCGTAGTGGTGTTGAAGGAGTGGTGGTTGGCTCTGGTACGTGTCAGGGGCCTGCAACAGTACTCCTGCATTGGTACCATATTATACCTCCACTACTCGCATGACACAGATGTCAGGGCCACGCTTCTGTCATCCACATGGTCATACGTCCTGCACCCGTACACGTATGGCTACTTTGTACGTGATGGTGATTCACGCATCTCCAAGGCATGTATTTTCTCAGAGCTATTCCACGTTCTACTAAGTGTAGGAAAGCTTGTGTGTTAATATGAACGATATACTCAGTCGTCTATACCACTATTGTCTTGATACCAAATAGTTATTGGGTCTCTCTTATTGCTCCTCGTATGCCCCTTCTAGAGGTCTTAGACCCCATATAGGTACGCAAGGTGTTGGCCTCACGACATAGATGCATCAGGGCGAGACGAAGTGCGACATGGATACATGGCACCTCGGCACGGCTGGGCGAGGTGTGGCATGAGGCCATGGGAGTTGCGAGACGATGGTGGTGCGAGGCCATGGGAGCTGGGAGACCATGGTGGTGCGAGGCACCTTGGGGATCAAAGAACCATGTTGGTGCGAGGCCATGGGAGCTGCGAAATCATGGTGGCGCGAGGCCATGGGAACCACGAGACCATGGTGGTGCAAGGCACCTAGGGGGTCGTGGGACCATGGTGGTGCGAGGCACCTTAGGGCCCGCGGGACCATGGTGGTGCAAGGCCATGGGAGCCGCGGGACTATGGTGGTGTGAGGCTCCTTGGCGAGGCTATATCTCATGAGACGCGTGCGGGCGAGGCAAATTGTGCCTCGCTGTTCGAGGCTCCTTGGCGAGGTTGTACCTCGCGAGACGTACTCGGGCGAGGCTAGTTGTGCCTCGCTGTGCGAGGCCCAGGCGCGCAGCAGAGTCATGAGACGCGCACGGGGCGAGGTGAGTTGTGTATCGCTGTGCGAGGCCCAGGTGCGCAGCAGGGCCGCGAGACGCGCGTGGGGTGATGGGAGTTGTGCCTCGCTGTGCGAGGCTCCTTGGAGAGGTTGTACCTGGCAAGACGCACTCGAGCGAGGCTAGTTGTGTCTCGCTGTGCGAGGCCCAAGCATCCAACAGGGTCACGAGACGCGCACGGGGCGAGGCGAGTTGTGTCTCTTGTGCAAGACCCAGGCGCGCAGCAGGGTCGCGAGACGCGTGCGGGGCGAGCCGAGTTGTGCCTCGTTGTGCGAGGCTCTTTGGCGAGGCCGTACTTCGCGAGACGCAGTCGGGCGAGGCTAGTTATGCCTTGTTGTGCGAGACGCAGGCGCGCGGTCGAGGCATATGACTCGGGTGCCCTCGACATATATGGCTCGGGTGCTCTTTGTACTTAGGTAGGCATATGTCTCGGGTGCCTTTGACAACCCTTACGAATGTGAGTGCATCTCGACCCATGAGCATGTCAACCTTGCGCGGGCACACCGGACCTCACTATGTGAGGGCCTTGTGCACCCGCCCTCTTGCAATATTTACTTTGGCCCGTTAGCTTGGCAGGGCCAAAATAGGCTCGAGCCCGATAGCATGTCTAAGTGACTAGAGATTTTTTCCTTGGTGGATTTTTGGCATCTACACTTGCCCCCAGTCTATGAGGAGGTCTTGAGACATCCTTGTAGACTTATTATGATGTTTATACTTATATTTTCATGAGTGCGATACTTGCAATATTCTCGGAGGTGTATAAAGCAGCGAAGGATGTGATTCAGCACTATTAGGCAATGAAAACCATGCCATGCGAGGCGTTCTCGCACAGCAAAACCCTCTCACATGGTGAGGCTTGCCTCCTTTTGTGAGGGACTTTCGCAAGTCCTCACGGTCTAGAGACTAAGTAAGGGACTTTCTCATTAGGCTTGAGCCCGATAGCATGAATAAGTGACCGTTAGCCCTGTATTCCAACCAGGGACTAGATATTTTCTCCTTGGTGGATTTTTGGCATCTACACTCTCCAACTCAGGACTGGTCCACCTTGCTCTTGCCTTTACCTACACCACGCAGCACCCGTGAGCTGAGGCCCAGCAAGAAAGACATAATACAGAGTATAAACAATAAACGACAGTAAGATATTTCATAAATCACCAACCAGATATACAAGTCATACAGCTCACATAAACAGTGATATCAATATACAAGCCAATAATAAGTTATTCAGATAACAAACTCGTCACAGTCATCAATTAAACAACATTAAACATATCATGCTGAAATCCAGGGTCAGTGCCCTTAGGCTGCACCCTCTGATTATCCTACTGACTCCGGCTCGCTTAGGCCGAGCTCAATGATTATGTACTTAACCTCAGCTACCAGTGGCTGAGCCATACCCTGTGCGCAAATATTGATTCTGACACTCTTAGGTCGTTTATCACATGCCCCCATGGCATAATACCATCTCATGACATTTCATACAAATATAGGGAGCTCTTAATCCCAACATAATCACATAATCGAGTGCAATTTCTTACCTTAGATTCTAATAGCTTTGATTAGTGAAGTTGACCTTCAAGCATGATCCCGTCCGAGCCCTAGTGTACACCTAGTCACAGCCATAAATTAGAACCATCACTAAACTTCAATTTCGTAACCTAACCTCGGGACCAATCCCGAGCCCTCGGGAAATCCTAATTCCACCAAACGGGGTGGTGGAATCAAACCCCGAGCCCCAGGGCAAAAACGTTAAGAAAATACCCAAATACCCATTTCTGAAGGCAGCATAGCGCTACAGCACCACAAGGTGGGCGCTACAGCGCTACAAACAGAAGCAAAATCCCCCAGAAAACCCAAGCATAGCACTGTAGCGCCGTAAAGCTAGCGCTACAGCGCTACTTACAACACCTTCAGCACTTTGAGTTTCTCCTTCAAATTTCCCCGAGCCAAACCTCCATAAAACCCCTCCAAACCTCAACCACACTCCAAATTGAGCCTTCCATTCTCTACATCTCATCCCACATAGCCCAACTGTAATGCCCCAAAATCCCTAATAAGGTTTAGGACCTTGATTAGGAGGCCGGGAGGGCCATAATTGATTTATTATGCCATTATATGATTATATGCATGTTTATGTGAATTTTATTATGATATGATGATAAATGCATGCATATGGGTCCATTTTTTATTATAAGGGAATTTTGGTAATTTGGCTCGTTGAGGGCGTAATTGTGTATTTTCATGCGTGTGGGTGAATTATGATTAATACCACATTATATGTGGATTTGTTCGAGCCATTTGGCATGAGACGATCATGGAATGCAATTTTTTGGTCTGGTCATAAGGAGATTAGTTTCAGGGCTCGGGGTGAGTCTCGAGGAGATTTGAGGAATTAAACATTACCGGGAATTAAAGGGTAATGGGATATGATTTATTGGCATTTGAGAATATTGAGAATAACGGGAATTGGAGGGTGTTAATTATGAATAACAAAATAGGCGGGAAATGACAATTTTTCCCTTGGTGGTTGTTAAGGCTTTTATTTAGACTTAAGGGATTTTAGGTCTTTTGACCCTAAAGGATTTATATCAAACATAAAGCTGTAGAAAGCTTAAGGAAACAGAGTCTCCTTCATCTTCTCTCCCGTGCACCATTTCCTCTCCATTTCACTTTGAATTTTGGAGCTCTTTTTGAGGAACCAAGCCAAGGAACCAAGTCGTGAGGGTTTTGGGATATGCTCTACCATTGAAGAGGATGCTAAGCTAAGATTGAGGTGAGATTTTTGCCATAGAATCTCTTGTTCTTGCTCTGTTTTCATTGGAGTTTCAGTTTGGTTTTTGAGTTGGAAAGTTGAGAATTTGATGGAAGTTTTGGCTAAGGTTACTTGGGTTGTGATTCCTAGGACATGTGTAGATGATATTTGGGTTCATTTGGGGGTTTAAATGGTGTTTGGAAGCTTTTTAATCAAATTGGAAATGGAGGATTCGAAGGAGGAAGAACCAGGGTCATTTTTGCCTGGTCCTAGCGCTATAGCGCCCAAAGGGTAGCGCTACAGTGCTAGCCAGGGCAAAATTCCCTTGGCGCTAGGGGGGCAGCGTTGTAGCGCTACCTTGTTTTCTCAAATGCATATTTTGGGTGTTTTTAAGGATTTTGGGCTCGGGGTTTCAATTCCTAAGGCTCGAGATTGAATCTACTTACCGTTTGGGTACAATTCGGGGTCCTGGGAGTGAGGTTTAGGTCAAGACCCTATTATTGTTGATTTCATTAATTGGAGGTTGTATTTGGTTATGATTAGGTGACTGCTAAGGGATTAAAGGATCGATCATTCTCAAGGGTCGTTCAATTGTTATTTCTCGCTCGAACCAGAGGTAAGAAAATTGCACCCAATATGTGATGCATGAGAAACATGTGATTAGAGCATGACATGAATGTTTAATATGAGATTGATCAGAGCTTGAGTCTTTGTGTTTGTGCATGATCATAATTATGCGAGCAACTGTTAAGTAAGCATGCTGAATGCCCTACATTTGGATATTTGACATATGATATATGCCTGGTAACATTTCTTACTTCTGAGTGGCGCTGACTAACTAGTTAGAATTGGCAATGGTGTCAGTATTAACTGTGAAGCTATGACTCAGTTGTCAAGTTTGACAGTAGTACTGAGCACTGGTCACCTGGTATTGACTCATAAGTCAAGAACGGTCTTAGCGTGTTTAACACAAGGTGATAAAGATTAGATCTAATCGACATCTGCATTGAATGACTTAAATGAGCATTAATGCCGGGCTCGCCTCAAGTTTGATGAATACTAAAAGCGCTTGTCTAGCCAAAGGCTAGTCACTTAGAGTCAGGGCCAAAGAGCCCCAGTGACTGTTAGTCATATGGCTATGGGTGTTGAGCCCGAGTGACTTACCTAGTAGTCACTCATTTGATTAGAGCCAGGGCCAGAAGGTCCAAGTGACTGTTTAGTCACATGGCTATGGGTGTTGATCCCAGGTGACTATTTCGTCACATGACTGTGGGTGTCGAGCCCCGAGTGACTTGTTTGTCAGCCACTCATCTGATTAGAGCCATTGCTAGAAAGCCAAGGTGACTGTTTCGTCACATGGCTATGGGTACTGAGCTCCGTAGTGACTTGCTTGTCAGTCACTCATTATGGTTAAACAGAACCTCAAAGTGATATTCACTCATCTGTTCAGAGCTATAAGCTCTATGTGATCATAATGATCATCATTCGCATGGTTGTGGGTGCTGAGCACCTAGTGACTTGCTTGTCAGTCACTCATTATGGTTAACGGAACCACCAGTGTTAAATCACTCATCTGATTAGGATTGACTTGATAGTCATCCAATCAGGAGGGTAGGATTTCTTATCCTAGATTCCCCAGCATTGTCTGAACTCATTTGCATGCTTGAATAGACTATAAATTGCTAGGCATGTCAGTTATGATTTTGTGACATGATATTACTGTTCATGAGCATATTGAGTTTTCTTGCTGGGCTTCGGCTCACATGTACTATGTGGTGCAGGTAAAGGCAAAAGATAGCTGGACCATCCTTGAGTTGGAGAGCTTAGGTGACGATGTGTACATATGCGGCTGCTTGTCTGCCACGGCCGAGGGTTGAAAGAGGAACTAGGGTTAAACCCTGTTTTGCCGCTTAGATCGGCTGGTTGTAAATATTTTGTTGTAATAAACCTTTAAATTATATTTTTGGGATCCCAATGTATACAGTAAACGTTTTAGTGAAATGTTATAAATTATCTAAAAAAGTTAACCCTAAACCACTAATCATACTTAGTTACACAATTATGGCCAAATGACTTGATTAACGAGTTTAACACTATTCAAATTGCACACCGTAACGGTCCCTGGAGTTTAGGGCGTTAGAACTTGGTATCAGAACGAGCCAAGGTTAAGGGTTCCTGAAGACAAGCTGGGCATGTACACTTGTCACTGGAGATATCTTCACTCAGGGAATGGTAACTATTTCTGTAGTTATGTGCTTAACTGCTTAAATAGAATGTAAATGCTTTGCCTGCACATTGTATTAGGGAGCATGAGATTCTGATAGGGCTTGGCTCTTGACTATATGATTACATGCTCCGTGAACATATATGAATGTGACTATATGATTACCTGCTCCATGAATATATACAATTGTGATATTTGCATGCTGGAGTTGAAGGCATGGTGTGAATGTTGGAAGAGCAGGGATTATGATTGATGTATGAATGCCATGGGCATGTTTTTAACACTGCAGTGGTTGTGCTTGTAGTGTGGTAAGGTTGTTTCCGTGGGGAAAGCTCTTGATATGCTCATCATGATTAATGGGTCAAGTTATTGACTGCATATTCAATCAGCAAGTTTGTATCCAAGGTAGACAATGAGGCCTGGTGGTGGTTATATCGAGGCTGGAAGTTTCCGCTAGGGGTTGACTTCTTCATCTGCCCCTCAAAATTTTCAACAAATGTTTACAGATTTGCAATCAAGATTGCATAGGCATGAGGAAGAGATTAGGTGTTTGAAGCAACAGAGGAGCCTGTCGGGAAACACCTCTTCCTTTGTTTTGCCAGGAGTGGCACCAGCTTTGGCTTAGTATAGGGTTGAGAGCAGGTAGGAATTTCTCTGTGGAAGATTCCAGGAATATTACCCTCCAGTCTTTGAGGGAGGCCTAGATCCATTCAGAGCTGAGCAATGGATGGGCATGATTAGTTCCATTCTGGATAGTATGGGGCTGGTAGGTCACGATAAAGTGATTTGTGTGACATATGTATTGTGGGATGATGCCCAGACGTGGTGGGAAGTAGTATCCCAGACTCGAGATACAGCTATGATGGATTGGAAAGAATTTAGGCAGCTGCTCAATGAAAGATATTACTGTGATGCAGCCAAGACTGCTAAGATGAATGAGTTTCTGATTCTCGTTCAGGGAAATTCAATAGTAACCGAGTATGTTAACAGATTTGATGGGTTGGCCAAGTTCACTTTTGATATGGTACCCATATATGTAGCTCGGAAGGAAAGGTTTATTCAGGGATTGAATTCCAAAATATCCCAGGGCATTAGAGTTGCCCCAGTGCATGAAACCTCCACCTACCCTCAGGTGGTAGGGAAGGCTCTTGCTGTTGGGAGCATAAGAAATGAGAAGAAGAGTGCCAGAGAGCAAAGGCATGTTTCTTAAGTGACATGGTTGGGCATTTCAAGAAGAATTTCCCAAGGCTAAGAAAGGATGAGCAAAAGGGGATGGACAACTCGACTCCAGCTCGAGTGTTCGTTCCGATGCGGCCAGAGACTGAGACTGAGACTAGTTCCTCAGGGGTGGCAGGTCAGCTTTCTAGTTTTGATTTTTGTATTGTGCTGACTGGTTTTGATACATGTTGTTTCTTTGTTTGATGCTTCTAGAGAAGCATAGAGCTGTTATGCAGATCACATGGTTATGTTATGATGGGAAAGTAATACTGCATTGGTGACTTAAGAGATGAGTTGGATTATTGTAAAAAGGACTCATCAGTTGGTTTGATAAGGTTGGTTATGATAGATTTTGGTTTGATCCTAGATATGGATTGGTTAATCAAGTGTGGGGTAGTGCTAAATTGCAAAGAAAGGATAGTAATTCTTGGGCATGAGAGTGGGAAGCCTTGTGACAGTTGGAAATGTGGATGGATTCTGTATGCTAATGACATCTCTATTGAGAGATAGATTTTTATTGTAGGTGGATGCACAGAACTCCTAGCTAGTTTGGTGGATACCACTTGGATTGTGCTAGTGGGATTAGGACAGACTGGATTAGTCTGTGAGTTTCTGGATGTGTTTCCAGGGGACTTGCCATGGTTTCGTTTATATGAAGAGATGGAATGGTGATTGGATTAGTGACAGGAATGGAATTAGATCTAGAGCACTGTTTTGAACGGCTTCAGCAAAGTTGTAAGACCTAAGGGATTCAGTTATTGGATAAGGTGGTATTCTCCAAGAGGGATCTTTGATCTAGTTAGTACCAGCTGAAGATCAGGGAGAAGGATATGCAAAAGTCTGACTATTGTATCAGTTAAGGGCACTGTGAGTGCTAAGTTATGATTTGAGAGAGTAATTAATGATGTGTTGTCTTTGATAAATCTGATGAAAAAAGTATTCAAGGATTATTTGAATAGGATTTGTGATCATCTTGTTCAATAGTGTTGTGATATACCTCAGTTGGAGATTTGCCAAGGTCAAGGAATCCTTAAAGGGCAAGAGTTTCCTTTAATAGGAAGAATATTATGTGTACTTTGTGGAAGAGTTCTGAGTCTTCTTGCAGATCAGAATTAATTTGCAGATTGTTATGACACCTCAGTGGCAGGGAGAAATGGATTGCTTATGTAACATATTGGTTAAAGGGTCTGACCAGAACTTGAGTAGAGTTTCTAGTGGGCTAGGTGGCTAGTTTTATGCTTGAGATTACTATTTCAGAAAGTATCAAGGAAAGACAGTTAAGTGAACCACATATAGGAAATATTGAGTGGAAATTCTTAGCTAGATTAGCTAAGGATTAGACAGTGTCAGGTATGGATTTATTGAGGTATGAGGATCGAATTTGGGGATCCAATTGACACTGAGATTAATTGGGAGATTCTGGATGAATCTCATGCTACTCTTTTATTCTCTTCATCCAGGCATCATGGAAAATGTATAGAGTTTGAAAGCCTCATATAGATGGCCTGGGATGGAGAGGGGCATAATGGTATGTGTGGCTAAGTTCTTAACCTGTTAGCAGGTCAAATCAGAGTCTCGAAAACCAGTAAGGCCATTGCAGCCTTTGAATATTTTATAGTGGAAATAAGGAAACATCGCGCTGGGTTTCGCGCTGGGGCTGCCCAGGATAGTGGGCCAGTATGAATTGGTTTGGGTCATTATGGACCAATGTTCAAAGTGAGCCACTTCTATCAGCAGGACAAGTAACACAGCTGATCAGCATTCAGATCTCTATGTGAAAGAGGTAGTGTGCCTTCATGGAATCCGAGGTCTATCTTATCAGACGAGGATTCAGTTTTTACTTCCAAGTTTTGAGGAAGGTTGTAGAAGGCCATGAGTATATAATTGGAATGTAGTACAGTTCATTATCCTCAGACTAATGGTAAATCAGAGAGAGAAAGAAAGTTACCTAGTATTGGACAGGTACCTTATGAGATGAGGTATGATAAAGAATGTTTATCACCCGTTCATTGGAATGAGATGGGTGAGGTGTTGATTTTGGATCCTGAGGTAGTTCAGGGGACCATTGAGATTATTAGAGGTTAGAGCTTGGATGCTCACTTCTCAGAGTAAATGGAAAAGTTTTACTGAATTGAAAAGCAAGAACATGGAGTTCCATGTAGAAGATTGTATCTTCCTTAAAGTATCACCATGGAAAATGATGAGGAGTTAAGGGCAAGTTGAGCCCTGGATTAGTTTGACAGTTTGAGTCCTAGATGGGACTGGTTAGGTTACCCTTAGAATGGCTTTATCTTTTGGCACTGTCAGCAATACACAATGTATTTTATATTTCCATGTTCAGGACATGGGTTGAAAGAAAACTCATGAGTTGAGTTATGAGAATCTAGGGATTTGAGGCTAAGTTATCCTTTGAGGAGTAGCTAGTTCGGATATGAGAATGAAAGAATAAGGTTCTGAGGAACAAAATTGTACCTTGAGTCAAGGTAATGTTACAAAAATAGTGAGCCCGAGGGAACGACCTGGGAAACTGGAATCAGTTGTGCGGAATTCTTATTCCAAGCAGTTCAGATAAATTTTGAGGATGAAATTTCTGTAAGGAGGGGATAACTGTAATGCCCCAAAATCCCTAATAAGGTTTAGGACCTTGATTAGGAGGCTGGGAGGGTCATAATTGATTTATTATGCCATTAAATGATTATATGCATGTTTATGTGAATTATATTATGATATGATGATAAACGCATGCATATGAGTCCATTTTTAATTATAAGGGCATTTTGGTAATTTTCCCCTTGACGGTGTAATTGTGTATTTTCATGCATGTGGGTGAATTATGATTAATACCACATTATATGTGGATTTGTTCAAGCCATTCAGCATGAGATGATCATGGAATGCAAGTTTTCAGTCTGGTCATAATGGGATTAGTTTTGGGGCTCGCGGTGAGTCTCGGGGTGATTTGAGGAATTAGATCATTACCGGGAATTAAAGGGTAATGGGATATGATTTATTGGCATTTGAGAATATTGAGAATAATGGGAATTGGAGTGTGTTAATTATGAATAACGAAATAGGCAGGGAAGGACGGTTTTCCCCTTAGTGGCTATTAAGGCTTCTATTTAGACTTGAGGGCATTTAGGTCTTTTGACCCTAAAGGATTTATATCAACCATAAAGCTATAGAAAGCTTAAGAAAACAGAGTCTCCTTCATCTTCTCTCCCGTGCACCATTTCCTCTCCATTTCTCTTTAAATTTTGGAGCTCTTTTTGAGGAACCAAGCGAAGGAACCAAGCCGTGAGGGTTTTGGGTTATGCTCCACCATTGAAGAGAATGCTAAGCTGAGATTGATGTGAGTTTTTAGCCATAGAATCTCTTGTTCTTTTTCTTGTTTCATTGGAGTTTCAGTTTGGTTTTTCAGTTGGAAAGTTGAGAATTTGGGTTACTTGGGTTGTGATGCCTAGGACATGTGTAGATGATATTTGGGTTCATTTGGGGGTATAAATGGTGTTTGGAAGCTTTTGAATTAGGTTGGAAATGGAGGATTCGAAGGAGGAAGAACCAGGGCCATTTCTTCCTGGTCCAAGTGCTATAGTGCCCAAAGGGTAGCGCTACCCAGGGCAAAATGCCCCTGGTTGTAGTGCTGGGGCACCAGGGGGCAGCGCAACCCTATTTTCTCATATGCATATCTTGGGTGTTTTTAAGGGTTTTTGGCTCGAGGTTTCAATTCCTAAGGCTCGGGATCGAATCTACTCACCGTTTGGGTACTATTCGGGGTCCTGGGAGTAAGGTTTAGGTCAAGACCATATTATTGTTGATTTCATTAATTGGATGTTGTATTTGGTTATGACTACAAGACTGCTAAGGGATTAAAGGATCGATCGTTCTCAAGGGTCGTTCAATTGTTATTTCTCGCTCAAACCAGAGGTAAGAAAACTGCACCCAATATGTGATGCGCGAGAAACATATGATTAGAGCATGCCATGAATGTTGAATATGAGATTGATCAGAGCTTGAGTCTCTGTGTTTTTGCATGATCATAATTATGCGAGCAACTGTTAAGTAAGCATGCTAAATGCCCTACATTTGGACATTTGACATATGATATATGCCTGGTAACATTGCTTACTTCTGCGTGGCACTGACTGTAACGTCCTACTGCCTTATATCCGTTACCAAGTGAGTTTAAAAATGTGCTTTCAGCCTGCTAATCAGTATTTTAGGCCAAAAAGTGTAATTAAATCATAAGCGGAGTTATAAACTTTGAAAATAATTCCATTTGCTGAAAATCATAAAGTGTTTGACACCTGGGATCCCAAAACACTTTTTAGAAATATTTACAACATATAAATATAAAGCAGGTCGACTAGACGACAAAATCTAGGTTTTAACACAACCGTCTCTCAAAAACCACTGGCTGTGGATGCCAGGCAGGCCAAACATGTACGCGTCGCTTCATGCTCTCCGTACTCAAGGTTGGTCGTTCCTTCCCTTGCCCTTACCTGCACCACAGAGCACCCGTGAGTCGAAGCTCAGCAAGAAAACCCTCACAAGCAGAAAACATATGCATAACAAACACATAGCATATAAACAGGCCATCAATAGGCTAAACACATACGGCCAAGCCGTCCCAAGTGCTTTACCAGGCCCTGGGTTTGCGGTCCACACCATGTGGATATCCCAGGTATCCCTTAGGGTCTCACCCTGGTAACTCACACTCCACGTGCTCAACGCTGCTCCTGGCCCCTTGCCGCACTCGGCCTTGCACTCAACGTGCTTAACGCCGTTCCCAGCCCCTGCCGGCCTCGGCCTGCGCCGTTCCCGGCTCTTGCCGAACATTTACACAATTGCATTCATAGAATAATAAAACATATACTGAACATTAACAAACTCAATTCAAAGGGCTACACCCTGCAGTTCAAACATATTGGGCTCAGCCTTGCATATAAGCTCTATGGGAACAGGGGTTTTCTTACCTGTGTCCCGAGCTCTCCGAGCACCGATATCCCGAGCATAGTCCTCTAAATTGAGCCTCGCCAAAACCCTAGTCACAGCACATTAACAATATTCATCCATCAAGTTCTAATCCATTAAATAATTTTGAGCCATATCTCTAATCTCTGGTGCCTTAACCTTTGAGTTCCCAAGCCTAAATACACTTAAATACACAAAATGGCACTAAGAGCTGCAGCCGCCCCCAAACCCGAGAGCACACCCAAAACAGGGCATGCGCGTCGTGGCCCTAACTAAGGCATGCCGCGGCCCGCCCTTCTTCCAGGCCACCCAAATGCTTCAGAGGGCCGCGACTCAGCAAGAACAATGTCGCGGCCCGACCCTTCGAACCCACAAAATCCTCCATTTTCTCTTCTAAGACCTAACAAACCATCCTTAAAAATCAACCTAACAATCCAAACATTAATCTCAGAAGTCGTAAGACAATCACAGCAGCAAAAACTAACAAGAACTTAGACCAAAAACCTCATAAAACCCAAAATCAATCCTTCACCCAACTACATGCATATTCTAAAAAAACCAACAGAAACTTCAATCTAAAACCTTGTAATTTAAAGCTTACCCTTGCTGAACTTAGTCTCTGAATTTGGTCCTTAAGCCTCAGGCTTCTAGCTCCAAAGATTCCCAGCTTCACTACCTAGTCCTTAGCTTGATTTCACCAAGAATTCTCCCAAGCTCAAATGGAGAGAAAGAAAAGAAGACAACTTCAAGAGAGAGGGAAGGAAAGAGTCGGTTTCTGAATGTTCTAAATAATTCCAAGTTTTGTTTTATTTAACTTAAGTCTATAGGGTTACCTCAAGGCTCGGGGTACCAAAACGTCCCCGAGGGAAAAATGGTAAATTTCCCCAATATTCCCTCCTAGGCATTCTAACCTCAAATATATCTCCCAATATTTGTTTCCATAACCCGATAAACCCATAACACATCTAACACCCAAAATACCCCTCGACTCACCCTGAGTCGGATTCTCAACCCCGTTGTGACTTTCTGGCTAACCGCTCCCTAGGACTGTCTCGGATCGTGCTGCACAGATAAATCACATACATATCGCATTTATCACATTTATACCCTCAACGGGCTAAAATCACAAACATACCCCTAATATCCAAGCGGGGCTCACATGCATATTTAATTCAACTAAACATGCATCTTTATCACATATTCACATAAATTCACATATTAACATATTAAATCATTTATTTCCCTCCGGCACGCTAATCAAGGCCCTAAGCCTTATTAGCACATTTTGGGTCGTTACAACTATCCCCTCCTTACAGAAATTTCATCCTTGAAATTACTTGAACAATTCGGGATACCGCTCCCTCATCTCTGATTCAAGTTCCCACATCACCTCCTCAACCTTGCTATTCCTCCACAGCACTTTCACCAAGGCGATAGTCTTGCTCTGCAAGACTTTATCCTTCCGGTCAAGAACCTGAACTGGCTTCTCCTCATAGGAAAAATTCTGATCTAGCTCCAAGTTCTCATAGCTCAAAACGTGCGTCGTATCTGACACATACTTTCAGAGCATGGACACATGGAAAATATCATGAACCCCTGATAGAGTTGGAGGCATCGCTAGTCTGTAAGCTACCTCACCAACCCGTTCCAGAACCTCGAAGGGGCCAACAAACTTAGGGCTCAGCTTGCCCCGAACACCAAACCGTTTCACTCCCCTCAAAGGTGAAACCCTAAGAAACACATGATCACCAACCCGAAATTCCATGCTCCTGCGTTTCAGGTCTGAATAACTTTTCTGTCGACTCTGGGAGGCGAGCATTCGCGCTCTAATCTTCTCAATCGCCTCATTGGTCCTCTGAACCATCTCTGGACCCAAATATATCCTCTCACCTGTCTCATCCCAATGGATAGGTGATCTACACTTCCTTCCATAAAGCATCTCATACGGAGCCACTCCGATGGTCGCCTGATAACTGTTGTTGTAGGAGAACTCAATCAAAGGGAGATACTTACTCCAGGATCCCCCAAAATCTAGCACTGAGGCTTGCAACATGTCTTCCAATATCTTAATCGTCCTCTCAGACTGTCCATCTATCTGAGGATGATAAGCGATACTAAACCGTAACTGCGTGCCCATAGCCTTCTGCAGACTCTCACAAAACTTGGAGGTGAAGGTGGGGTCTCTGTCGAATACTATTGACCTCGGAGCCCCATGAAGTCGAACAATCTCCTTCACATATAACTCAGCATACTGCTCCACAGTATAAGTTGTCCTAACAGGCAAAAAGTGGGCGGACTTGGTATACCTATCCACAATCACCCACACCGAGTCATGCTGCCCCACGGTCCTCGGAAAACCAACCACGAAGTCCATGGTGATGTCTTCCCACTTCCATTCTAGAATCCCCAGAGGCTGCAGCAACCCCGCTGGCCTCTGATGCTCAGCCTTGACCTGCTGACAAGTTAAACACTTGGCCACATAATCCACCACACCCTCTTCATGCCTGACCACCAATACAAGACTCTCAAATCCTAGTACATCTTCGTTGTACCCGGATGCAAAGAATAGGGAGTGGTATGCGATTCATCTAAGATCTCCCGCTGGATATCAGAATCCATCAGAACGCAGATTCGACCCTTGTACTTCAGTAATCCCATCTCTGAAATAGAAAAGTCCTTAGTCGCTCCGACTAAGACATTCTCTCTGTGACCTCTCAACTGGGTATCTTTCCCCTGCGCCTCCTTGATCCTCTCAAGAAGTGTAGACTGGAGAGTGATGTTGGCTAACTGACCAACCACCAACTCGATACCTGCTCTTGTCATCTCCTCAACTAGCTTATCAGATATCTGTCTTGAGCTAAGCAGCTATCCTGGGCCTTTCCGACTCAATGCATCAGCGACCACATTAGCCTTCCCAGGATGGTATAGGATATCACAATTGTAATCCTTAACCAATTCCAGCCACCGCCTCTGGCGCATATTCAAGTCCTTCTGAGTAAAGAAATACTTCAAGCTCTTATGGTCGGTGTATATCTCAAACTTCTCACCATAAAGATAATGTCTCCAAATCTTAAGTGCGAACACCACCGCAGCCAACTCCAAATCATGAGTGGGATATCTCTGCTCATACTCCTTTAATTGTCTTGATGCATAGGCTATCACCTTACCAGCTTGCATCAGCACATACCCCAAATCCTATCTAGACGCATCACAATAAACCACAAACTTTTCATTATTCGTCTGCAAACATAACACTAGCGCAGTGATCAATCGCCGCTTCAACTCCTTGAAACTGTTCTCACATCTGTCCGTCCAGATATACCTTGTTTTCTTCTTTGTCAGTTCTGTCAAAGGTGTAGCTATTCTGGAGAACCCCTCAATGAACCGCCGATAATATCTCGCTAAACCCAAAAAGCTTCTCACTTCCAGAACATTGCTCGGTCTAGGCCAATCTCTGACCACCTCAATCTTACTTGGGTCAACTAGAATCCCCTCCTAACTGACAATATGGCCCAGAAATGTAACTTGTGGAAACCAAAACTCACACTTGCTGAACTTGGCATATAACTTATGCTCCCTCAACCGCTGTAGAACCAACCACAGATGTTGCTCGTGCTCTGTCTCTGACTGAGAATACACCAAGATGTCATCAATGAACACAATCACAAACTTATCCAGATAATCCTTGAAAACCCTATTCATCATGTCCATAAAAGCTGATGGGGCATTGGTTAATCCAAAGGACATAACCAAGAATTCATAGTGTCCATACCTCGTTCGGAAAGCGATCTTTGGTATGTCCTACTCTTTAATCCTCAACTGATGGTAACCTGATCGGAGGTCTATCTTGGAAAACACTGTTCTTCTCTGTAACTGATCAAATAAATCATCGATCCTAGGAAGTGGATACTTGTTCTTAATGGTTAACTTATTCAACTCCCTGTAATCAATACACATCCTAAGGGATCCATCCTTCTTCTTAACGAACAACACTGGAGCACCCCATGGCGAGAAACTCGGTCTGATAACGCCAAATCAAGTAACTCTTGCAACTGAATCTTCAACTCCTTTAACTTCGCTGGAGCCCTTCTGTAAGGTATCCTAGATACTGGCTCCGCTCCTGGTACCAACTCTATAACAAAGTCAATCTCCTGCTGCGGCGGCAACCCTGGCAAATCTGCCGGAAACAAATCTGGAAACTCACACACCAATCTAGTCTCACACGGTCCAACCGACACCACCCTAGAGGTATCCACAACGCTCCTAGGAATCCCATGCAACCTTCCTGCATCAGGTCTCTAGCCCTCAATGCTGAAATCATTGGTACTCACGATCCACTAACTGTCCCTACAAACACAAAGGGTACCTCCCCTTCCAGTTCAAAAGTCACCATTCTGCGCTTGCAGTCAATCGTTGCCCCATACATTGATAACCAATCCATCCCTAGAATCATATCAAATTCGTCCATCTCTAACTCAATCAAATCAACAAACAATTCCCTACCATCTACCTCTACTAGCAAAGCTCTAATTCATCTCCTAGAGACTGCCAATTCTCCTGTTGGCAACGAAGTCTGAAATCCCCTAGCATACACACCACTAGGTCTACAAAGCAGGTCTATCATTCTAGCAGATACAAATGAATGGGCAGCCCCTGAATCAAACAATGCAGTATACAAAGAACCAGCACTAGAGATCTGACCTGTCACAACTGAGGGGCTAGCCTCTGCCTCAGTTTGTGTCAAAGTAAATACCCTGGCAGGAGCAAGACTGTCACTCTGCTTCAGGTCCTCTTTCTTGACTTGAGGGGAGTCCCTCTTCAGATGACTGGCACTCCCACAGACAAAGCAGACCCTGATCCTGCACTCACCCTGATGTCGACGTCTGCACCACGGACACACTGGGAAACTCCTCCAGTTGTCACTTCCACCCTAACGACCAGTAGAAACACCCCGTGCCCTCCTATCTAAACTAGGAGGAACAAAAGAATCTGGGGCCTTCCTCCTCTGCTCACTAGAGCCAACACCCCGACTGCATCCAACGAAAGGAGGCACTATCCTCCTGGCATCGTGCCTAATAGCGCTTTCCTTCCAGATCTGATCCTCGGCCCTCTCAGCTGTAAGGGCCTTGTCCACTACCTGAGCATAAGTAGTAGTCTCTGGATCCAAAGTAATGTTCACATCACGAGCAACATAACATTCAACCTTCGCACAAACCTGTCTCTCCTTGCCGCATCAGTCAGCACTAAATCTGGCGCAAACTTTGCCAGTCTGTCAAATCTCAAAGCATACTCAGTCACAGTCAACCGATTCTGAGTTAGGTTGATGAACTCGTCAACCTTTACAGCTCGAACTGCCACACTATAATACTTCTCATTAAATAAGTTTCTGAACTCTTCCTAAGTCATAACTGTTACGTCCCTTCTCTGAACTACCACATCCCACCAAATGCGGGCATCCTCTCTGAACATGTAGCTAGCACAAGCTACCCTCTCATTTCCTTGAACCCTCATAAAATCCATAATTGAGGAAATCATATTCATCCACTGCTCTGCCCGCAGTGGGTCTGTCCACCCTCGAAGGTGGGAGGATGTTGTTTCCTGAACCTCTCATACAAAGGTCCCCACTTATTCTCCATAGCAGATTGAATCGGCACTGGCGCCACGACCTGCTGAACTGGCAGCCCAGTGACCTGAGGTGAGGCCTGCTGCCTCAACTATCGAAGCTCTTCCTCTGTTTGCTGCAGTCTTGCTTCCATCTCGGTAAACATCTCTTGCCAATTATGTGGGGCAGTTGGAGGGTTCTGACCCTGGTTGTCATCCTCGGCCCTACTGCCGCGGAGTCTAGATGATTGTCGAGGCATCTCAACAAATATGCCTGCAACCAACGACGCCGCTCATCAAGCATGGTAACAACATCCGAAACCACCTCCCAACCACATTAGCCATCCACAAACAGTAATTCACATAACATACAGATAGCATATAACACACAATGGGCCATGCCATGGCATCATGCATATGTTAACTCATTCACCATGATCTATATAAGATAAGCAGGCAAACAAGGCATTCAAGCACATATTCAAGCATATTAGTCAATCATACTAACCAACCCTGAGTCGAGCTTGTCACTGACAGCGAGCGTACATGTTCGATCAATCTCCAGAACCATAAACCTTGGCTCGCTCTGTGTAACGCCCTACTTCCTTAGAGCCGCTACTAAGTGAGTTTAAAAACGTGCTTTCAACTCCCTAATCGAGGTTTTAGGTCAAATAGTGTAACTAAGCCATAAACAGAGGAAAAACTTTAGAAATAATAATTTCCATAGAAAATCATAAAAATTCTACACTTGGGATCCCAAAACACAGTTTAGAAACATTTACAATATATAAACTGAACCAAGTCGACTAAACGACAAAATCTAAGTTTAATTACAAGCATCTCCCAAAATCCTCTGGCTGTGGCAGCCAGGCTGGCAAAACATGTACACGCCGCCTTACGCCTGTTACACTCATGGTTGGTTGGCCTTCTCTTTACCCTTACTTGCACCACAGAACATCTGTGAGCCGAAGCCCAGCAAGAAAACCCACAAACAGATAACATATGCAACACATATATCAGGCATATAACAGGCCACCAATGGGCTAAACACATACGGCCTAGCCGTCCCAGGAGTTTACCAAGCCCTGGGTTCGCGGTCCATGCCGTGAGGATATCCCAGGTATCCCTTTAGGGACTCGCCCTGGCAACTCGCACTCCACGTGCTCAACTCTGCTCCCGGCCCCTTGCCGTACTCGGCCTTGCACTCAATGTGCCTAACGCCGTTCCCAGCCCTTTTCCGTTCCCGGCCCCTGCCGTCCTCGGCCTACACCGTTCCCGGCTCTTGCCGAACATTCACTCAATAGCAATCATAGCATAACAAGAAAATACAGAATTCTAGAAAATTTAGTTAAAGGGCTACGCCCCGCAGTTCAAACACATTGGGCTTAGCCCTGCATACAAGCTCTATGGGAACAAGGGTTTTCTTACCTGAGTCCCGAGCTTTCCGAGCACCGATGTCCCAAGCACAGTCCTCTAACTTGAGCCTCGCCGAAACCCTAGTCACAACACATTAACAATATCCATCCATCAAGTTCTAATCCAGTAAATAACTTTGAGCCATAACCCTAACCTCTGGGACCTTGAATTCTATCAATCCGGCTGATAAAATCCATTCCAAGCCTTGACCATTGAGTTCCCAAGCCTAAACACCATTAAAAAACATAAACTGGCACTAAGAGTCGCGGCCCTACCCACAAGCATCGTGGCTAGCCTCGAAATAGAGGCTAGCTTCCCACTGACACCCACACGGGCCGCGGCGCGTACACCAAGCACTGCGGCGCGCATGAACTTCTCGGCCTCCCATGGCCGCGCGTGCACACGGGCCACGGCGCGCCCTTCCTAGGGTCGCAGCCCTCACCTCCAAACCCAGAATTCTTCACCTTTCTCCTACATTTCCTTCAAACCAATTCATCCTATAATCAAGCTAATAGTTCCAGACAATTAACCCCAATATTCTAGCCCAGTTTCAACATCAAAACCCATCAAAACCTGCTCCAAAACTCAACTAAAACACTCAAGAACAGATCAAACTTAACTAACATGCAAACTCCAACAAACCAGCAATAATTCTAAACATAACCTCTACAATTAAAGCTTACCTTTGCTAAGCTTAGTCCTTGAGTTTGATCCTTAATCCTCAAGCTTTTAGCTCCTAAGATTTCTCAGCCAATTCCTTGCTTTAACTAGCTTCCTCCAGAATTTTCCTTGAGTTTTGTCTTAGAGAGTAGAGAAAAGGAAGTTTAGAGACTATCCTCAGCTGGGAAGGGAATATGTAAGTCGGTTCCTAAGTATTCTAAACAATTCCAAGTTTTGTTTTATTCAGCTTAAGCTTTAAGGTTACCTCAAGGCTCGGGGTACCGAAACGTCCCCAAGGGCAAAATGGTAAATTTCCCCAATGTCCCCTCCTAAACATTCTATCCTCAAATATATCTCCAAATATTTATTTCCTTCACCCGATAACCCCATAACACATCTAAAACCTGAACTACCCCTTGACTCGCCCCGAGTCAGAATCTCAACCCTGTTGTGACCTTCTGGCTAACCGCTCACCAGGACTGTCTCGGATCGTGCTGCATAGACATATCACATATATATAACATTTATCACATTTATCACCTAATATCCAGACGGGCCCACATGCACATTTAACTCAACTAGACATGCATCATTATCATATATTCACATAAATCCACATATTAGCACATTAAATCATTTATTGCCCTCCAGGCACACTAATCAAGGCCCTAAGCCCGATTAGCAAATTCGGGTCGTCACACTCTGATACCAAGTTGCAACGCCCTACTTCCTTAGAGCCGTTATCGAGTGAGTTTAAAAATGTGCTTTCAGCCCGCTAATCGGCATTTTAGGCCAAAAGTGTAATTAAATCATAAGCGGAGTTATAAACTTTGAAAATAATTCCATTAACTGAAAATCGTAAAGTGTTTGACACCTGGGATCCTAAAACACTGTTTAGAAATATTTACAACATATAAATATAAAGCAGGTCGACTAGACGACAAAATCTAGGTTTTAACACAACCGTCTCTCAAAAACCACTGGCTGTGGCAGCCAGGCAGGCCAAACATGTACGCGTCACTTCATGCTCTCTGTACTCATGGTTGGTCGATCCTTCCCTTGACCTTACCTGCACCACAGAGCACCCGTGAGCCGAAGCTCAGCAAAAAAACCCTCACAAGTAGAAAACATATGCATAACAAACACATAGCATATAAACAGGCCATCAATAGGCTAAACACATACGGCCAAGCCGTCCCAGGCGCTTTACCAAGCCATGGGTTTATGGTCCACACCGTGAGGATATCCTCGGTATCCTTTAGGGTCTCACCCTAGCAACTCACACTCCACGTCCTCAACGCTGCTCCCAGCCCCTTGCCGCACTCGGCCTTGCACTCAATGTGCTTAACGCCGTTCCTGGCCCCTTGCCGTTTCCTAGTCCCTGTCGACCTCGGCCTGCACCGTTCCTGGCTCTTGCCGAACATTTACACAATTGCATTCATAGCATAATAAAACATATACTGAACATTAACAAACTCAATTCAAAGGGCTACACCCTGCAATTCAAACATATTGGGCTCAGCCCTGCATACAAGCTCTATGGGAACAGGGGTTTTCTTACCTGCGTCCCGAGCTCTCCGAGTGCCGATATCCTGAGCACAGTCCTCTAACTTGAGCCTCGCTGAAACCCTAGTCACAACACATTAACAATATTCATCCATCAAGTTCTAATCCATTAAATCATTTTGAGACATATCTCTAATCTCTAGGGCCTTGAATTCTATCAATCCAGGTGATAAAATTCATCCCGAGCCTTAACCTTTGAGTTCCCAAGCCTAAATACACTTAAAAACACAAAATGGCACTAAGAGCTGCAGCCCGCCCCCAAACCCGAGAGCACACCCAAAACAGGGCATGCGCGTCGCAGCCCTAGCTAAGGCATGCCGCGGCCCGCCCTTCTTCCAGGCCATCCAAATGCTTCGAAGGGCCGCGGCTCAGCAAGAACAATGTCGCGGCCCGACCCTTCGAACCTAGAAAAATACTCCATTTTCTCTTCTAAAACCCAGCAAACCATCCTTAAAAATCAACCTAACAATCCAAACATTAATCTCAGAAGTCGTAAGACAATCACAGCAGCAAAACCTAACAAGAACTTAGACCAAAAACCTCATAAAACCCAAAATCAATCCTTCACCCAACTACATGCATATTCTAAAAAAACCAACAGAAACTTCAATCTAAAACCTTGTAATTTAAAGCTTACCCTTACTGAACTTAGTCTCTGAATTTGGTCCTTAAGCCTCAGGCTTCTAGCTCCAAAGATTCTCAGTTTCACTACCTAGTCCTTAGCTTGATTTCACCAAGAACTCTCCCAAGCTCAAATGGAGAGAAAGAAAAGACGACAACTTCAAGAGAGAGAGAAGGAAATAGTCGGTTTGTGAATATTCTAAACAATTCCAAGTTTTGTTTTATTTAACTTAAGTCTATAGGGTTACCTCAAGGCTCGGGGTACCAAAACATCCCCGAGGGCAAAATGGTAAATTTCCCCAATATTCCCTCCTAGACATTCTAACCTCAAATATATCTCCGAATATTTATTTCCATAACCCGATAAACCCATAACACATCTAATACCCAAAATACCCCTTGACTCTCCCTGAGTCGGATTCTCAACCCCGTTGTGACTTTCTGGCTAACCGCTCCTCAGGACTGTCTCGGATCGTGTTGCACAGATAAATCACATACATATCGCATTTATCACATTTATACCCTCAACGGGCTAAAATCACAAACATAACCCTAATATCCAAGCGGGGCCCACATGCATATTTAATTCAACTAAACATGCATCTCTATCACATATTCACATAAATTCACATATTAACATGTTAAATCATTTATTGCCCTCTAGGCACGCTAATCAAGGACCTAAGCCTTATTAGCAAATTTTGGGTCGTTACACTGACTAACTAGTCAGAATTGGCAATGGTGTCAATATTAACTATGAAGCTATGACTCAGTTGTCAAGTTCGACAGTAGTACTGAGCACTGGTCACCTGGTATTGACTCATAAGTCTAGAACGGTCTTAGCGTGTTTAATGCAAGGCGATAAAGATTAGATCTAATCGACATCTGCATTGAATGTCTCAAATGAGCATTAATGTCGGACTCGCCTCAAGTTCGATGAAAACTAAAAGCGCTTGTCTAGCCAAAGGCTAGTCACTTAGTGCCAGGGCCAAAGAGCCCCAGTGAGTATTAGTCACATGGCTATGGGTGTTGAGCCCGAGTGACTTACCCAGCAGTCACTCATTTGATTGGAGCCAGGGCCAAAAGGTGCAAGTGAATGTTTAGTCACATGGCTATGGGTGCTGAGTCCAGGTGACTATTTCGTCACATGACTGTGGGTGCCGAGCCCCGTAGTGACTTGTTTGTCAGTCACTCATTTGATTAGAGGCATTGCCAGAAAGCCTAGGTGATTTTTTCGTCACATGGCTATGGGTACTGAGCTCCATAGTGACTTGCTTGTCAGTCACTCATTATGGTTAAACAGAACCTCAAAGTGATATTCACTCATCTGTTCAGGGCTATAAGCTCTATGTGATCATAATGATCATCATTCGCATGGTTGTGGGTGCTGAGCCCCTGGTGACTTGCTTGTCAGTCACTCATTATGGTTAACGGAACCACCAGTGTTAAATCACTCATCTGATTAGGATTGACTTGATAGTCATACAATCAGGAGGGCAGGATTTCTTATCCTAGATTCCCTAGCATTGTCTGAACTCATTTGCATGCTTGAATAGACTATAAATTGCTAGGCATGTCAGTTATGATTTTGTGACATGATATTACTGTTCATGAGCATATTGAGTTTTCTTACTGGGCTTCGGCTCACATGTACTATGTGGTGCAGGTAAAGGCAAAAGATAGCTGGACCATCCTTGAGTTGGAGAGCTTAGGTGACGATGTGTACATATGCGGCTGCTCGTCCGCCACGGCCGAGGGTTGAAAGAGGAACTAGGGTTAAACCATGTTTTGCTGCTTAGATCGGCTGGTTGTAAATATTTTGTTGTAATAAACCTTTAAATTATATTTTTGGGATCCCAATGTATACAGTAAACGTTCTAGTGAAACGTTATAGCTTATCCAAAAAATTTAACCCTAAACCGCTAATCATACTTAGTTACACAATTATGGCCAAATGACTTGGTTAGCGAGTTTAGCACTGTTCAAATTGCACACTGTAACGGTCCCTGGAGTTTAGGACGTTACACCAACAACATAAAACATAGCCACATGCACCATCAAACAAAGAAAACAAGCTCAGAATTCTTTACCTTTGATGGGAAATTTGACCCTAGGTTGTCCTCCAAGCCTTTCCAGCCTTTAACTCCTCAGTTCCCATTGCTTAATTCCCTTAACTTCCATCCAAAACCCAAGTTCAGAAATCAATTCTAACAAAACTCATCAAAATCTTTAAACTTTACCTCAATTGAGTAGTAATTCCTGCTAAATCCTCTAGCTTCACCAAGGACCCTAGCCCCAAGTTCCAGTCTAAGCTCCCTCTGAGTTACAGCTTCAAAAATCTTCAAGGAGAGTGAGAGAAAATTAGATCGATAAGGAGAGGGAAAAGAGTCTCTGTTTTTCTTCTTTCTTCCTTCCTTTTCCTTCCTTCAGCCTCTACTACTTTCTAAAAATTCCACTAAGTCTATAAAGGCAGAATATCACTTAAGTTCTTTTATCCACCTAAAAGACCATTTTGCCCTGCCATTTAAACCTAAGCCTTTAATCACTCTAAGGGAATTTAGCTCATTTGTTCCCAATTCCCGCTAATTCCTCGAGTGTCCCTAATAATTACCGCTTTCATCCCATCACCTAACTAATCACCAATTATTTTCCTCAATGTCAAATAGTCTCCAATATATTTCTCAAATTCCCAAAAATAACCCCAGGCTCCCTCGAGCCGGGTATAAATCCCCACCGTGACTTTTTCGCTAAACCGCTCACTAGGATCGCCTCGAGTCACAAGCTGAAAATATATCCACATAATAATGTGGTCCCAACAATTTATCACAAATAATTACATTTATGCCCTCAACGAGCCAAAATTATGAATATGCCCTTTTAATCTAATCAGAGCCTACATGCATACTAATGCACATAATCATGCATCTCATATATCCAAATAATGATATAAGCATGCTTATCACATAATCATGCATTTAATCATTTAAATCACACATAATCCAGTTATGCCCTCCCGACACACTAATCAAGGCCCTTAAGCCTTATTAGTAATTTTGGGTTGTTATAAGGCTGGTACCCTCACTAGCTAGGAGGTCATCCTTCACAAATTATGCAAGAGGTTTGGAGCATCAGTTTACGATGATCCATTGGGTAAGATAGCTAAACTCACCCAAACAAGTATGATTTCCCAATACCGAGCTAAGTTTGAATGCTTGATGACTCGTATCACTGGAGTTGAGGAATCAATGTTTCTTAATTTTTTTTTGTGTTGGGGGCTGAAATTGGAGATTCGCCAAGAGCTTTTACTAGCCACACTAGTGGATTTGGCCGATGCTTTGGCCAAGGCCCAATTAATTAAGGATCGGCATGTTGATCTAAAGGATCGCTACCGGACCGACAACTCTCACACTTTTTATTTTAGTCATAGGGACAACGGTTCGAACAAACCTTTTGTGAAGACCTCAGTGACCATCTCGCCTCAGACTCCTTCGGCCACCCCTCACCGCACTACTGTTACAACTCAATCACTACCAGTTAAACATCTCTCTCCAGCTGAACTGAAGGAACGCTGCGAAAAGGGTCTCTGCTTCACTTGTAATGAGAAGTTCAACTTCAATCATAAGTGTAAGAATCGAGTCCTTATCCTTTGTGGTACTGATGATGATGATGGTGATTCCGAACCTGAAGTTGTTGAGGAAGAATCGCCCCCAGAGGAGGTTAGTCTCAATTCACTTTTGAACTCAACTCATCCTCACATCTTCCGGTTGTTTGCTTCCCATGGCGAAGCTAAGATCGAAGTACTCATCGATACCAGAAGCAACAATAACTTCATTCAAGAGGATTTGGCTTCTAAGTTGCAACTTCCAATGGTGTCGATCAAGCAGTTCAAGGTTTATATGGGTAATGGCCAGTTTTTGACTTGTTCATTTCAATGCCAACATGTTGAGTTATCTTTATAGGGTCATCGATTTTTTGTGGATTTGTTTGTGTTACCTATTTGGGGGCTGGACGTGGTTTTGGGTATGTAGTGGTTACGGACTTTGGGACCTTGCATTCATAATCATAAAGAACTCACGATTGAATTTCAGTGGAATGGACAAATAGTTCATTTAGAGGGTAATACCCCAGTGTCCGCACAACCGGCTTCGTGTTCTGAACTCCATTCCTTACTGTGTGGTGCTTAGGTCTCTTGGTTACTCAGTTTTGAATTCTTGGCAGCCCACCATTCAGACCAACGTTCTAATTTAGCCTCCTTAGCATCACAATTGCCAGATTGTGACAAGATGATTATCTGTGACTTTGCACAGGTGTTCTCCACACCTACTGAGCTTCCCCCACGGCAGGCCATCGATCATCGCATCCATTTACAAGATGGATCTTCTCTAGTCAATATTCAACCCTACCGCTATCCTTACTTCCAGAAGGATCTCATGGAGAAATTAGTCCGTGAAATGCTTGATTACGGGTTCATTCGCCACAGCAGTAGTCCTTATTCCTCTCCGGTTCTTTTTTTTTTAAATAAAGATGGAACATGGAGCTTTTGTGTAGACTACCGAGCTTTGAACGCCATTACGACGTGAGATCGATTCCCTATTCCTACAATCGATGAACTGCTTGATGAACTAGGTGGTGCTACCATTTTCTCCAAGTTGGATCTTTACTCCGGATACCATCAAATTCACATGGACAAGAAGGATATACATATAAAGATATTTCGTACTCATGAGGGCCATTATGAATTTGTGGTGATACCGTTTGTTCTATCTAATGCCCCATCCACATTCCAAGCTGCCTTGAACCAGATATTTCAGCCCTATCTCTACCGCTTCGTCATCATTTTTTTCGATGATATACTCGTCTATAGCAAGGGGGTTTATGATCATGTTGCTCGTCTTTGAACGATTTTGCATTGCTTAGCCTCCAACCAATGTTATGCAAAGGCCATCAAGTGTTTTCTCTTCCAAGAATCCATTGATTATTTTGGGCATTTGGTATCTCAAGAGGGTGTGAAAGTTGACCCTTCAAAATTTGTTGCCATGGTTGAGTGACCACAATCTCAGAATGTGAAACAGCTTCGTGGTTTCTTGGTCCTCACCAGATATTACCGTTGTTTTGTGGCGAATTATGCTTCCATTGCAACACCTTTAACAGAGCTTTTCCGGCATGAAAATTTTAAATGGACACTAGTTGCCATGATTGCTTTTGATGCTCTTAAACACTCAATGATATCCACATCAGTACTATAACTGCCAGATTTTTCCAAGGGCTTCGTGGTGGAGACAGATGCATCACAATATGGTCTCGGTGGGGTATTAATGCAAGATGGTCATCCATTGGCCTATTTTAGCAAAAAGATAGGGCCAAGACTTCGTAGGGCATCCACTTATGTTCGGGAATTGCGGGCTGTTGTTGAGAAGTAACCAAGTGGCGTCAGTATCTCTTGGGCAGGCCCTTCGTCATTCGCACAGACCATCGTAGCCTTCGGGACCTGCTTACTCAAGTAATTCAAAACCCGGAGCAGCAGTTTTGTCTTCGCAAACTACTCGTCTTTCAATTCACCATTGACTACAAGCTTGGGATAACAAATTCGGCTACTGATGCGTTTTCTTGCTGCAATGGGTATGATTAGCACCATCTTCATGTAGCGCTACGAAAGGAGAATGCTGCCCACCAGGATGTTCTTCACTTATGTTCTCGATTGGAAAATGACCATGCTTCTCTTCCTTTATACATTTTTCGAGATGGATTATTATAGCACAAGGGCCACCTGTTCATCAGTAAGTCTTCGGAGCTCAAACCACATCATCTCCATGAGTTTCATGCCACACCAGTAGGTGGTCACGCTGGTATAGATCGCACTTACATGAGGCTGACTGCAAGAAAAAATTGGTTGGGTATGCGTAAGGATGTCCAAGCTTTTGTCTCAGCTTGTGCAATTTGCCAATCAGTGAAACACTCTACCAAGGCACCTTATGGGCTGCTCCAACCTTTACCAATTACAGAGCGTCTTTGGGAAGATTTAACTATGGATTTCATCATTGGATTACCGATGTCCCAAGGGTATTCCAACATATTGGTGGTCATCGATCGTTTCACCAAGTATGCTCATTTTGGGGCATTGCCAAGCCATTATACAGCCACCAAACTAGCTGAATTATTTTCTAACATGGTTATCAATCAACACGGATTGCCTAGAACTATTGTCTCAGATCGTGATCCCATTTTTACTAGCTCCTTTTGGCAGAAACTATTTGAATTCATGGGAACATCTTTGAAAATGAGCTCGACCTACCACCCACAATCTGATGGTCAGACAGAGGTGACCAACAGGTACCTTGAACAGTATTTTTGAGCTTTTATGGCGAATAATCTGAAGCAATGGAGTTGTTATCTCTCATGGGCTAAGTATCACTACAATACTAGCCCTCACTCCGCTATCGCCATGACCCATTTTCAGGAAGTTTATGACAGACCACCGCCATTCCAGCTTATATACAAGGCTCTTCTTAAATCCATGTTGTTTTCATTGATTTTCTCACTCGCGACACTCTTCTTCGACACCTAAAATTGCATCTCCAGCAAGCTCAACCTCGTATGACTCAACAGGCCAACAAGAAATGTTGTGATATTGAGTTTTCCATGGGTGATCTGGTATCAGTGAAGCTTCAACCATACAAACAGTCCACCGTCGCTTCCTGTTTGAATTCCAAACTTTGTTGGCATTACTTCGGTCCTTTTCCCATCATTGTCTGAGCTAGACAAGTTGCCTACAAGTTGGAATTGCCGCAAGGGAACATGATACACCCTATTTTCCATGTATCCTTACTCAAGCTTTTAGTCATGCCCAAGCCTCTCCATAGCTACCCACTCCAAGAACTGAGTCATGCTAACAAGCCTCTATTTTTACCAACAGCTATACTACCAGGTCATATTATTCAGATCAGTGGGCAACCCATCAAATAGGTCCTAGTTTCGTGGTCACACTCCACACCCGAATATGCTACTTGGGAGAAATTCACTGTGTTTTTGTAATCTTTATGACCTTTACAACCTTGCGAACAAGGTCGTATTTGAGGTCGAGGGTGATGTTACCAAAGCCCAAGTTGATATGGACTATCAAATGGCCCACAAAAAGGCCCAAGGCTAGATAAATTCTACAAAATAGGAAACCCAAGATGTTGAGCATGTTGGGAATTGTGCCCTGAAAGCATATGTAGTAGACATTATTTTATGAAATAAATAAATGAATTGAATTTGTTATGCATATATTTTATGGACTATATTATTCTGTGATAATATTATGTAAATATCAGAAAAATTCCTAAGTTCATATATGTGATCTCAACCACGTATTGGTACGAGAGGATTGTGTTTGAGATAAATGAACTTGAATAGTTCGCAGTAAAATAAAGTTATGGAATCTTTAGATTAATTACTGCAAGTACAGTCCACTAGTATTATGAATACAAGTGATCCAGATCCGGATCACTAGTGTGGTAGGACACTTTAGTGGAGGTGCTTTATGTATTAGAGAATATATAGAACTGGACCAGATATGTTTATTAATACTTATTTAAATACCGTTTCGAAGTATTAATTAAATATATCAACTGATGATCATATACAAATAGATCTTAATTCTGAAGTTACTATGAACTTCTGTTTATGTTATATGAGTTCTTTGATTCACTCGTTAGGGTCTGTCAGAATGATCAGGCTAGAAACTTTTGTTTTGGGAACTCATTAATGTAGATGACTGGGCACATAGTATACAGATAAGGAATCTATGCCTTCTCGCAAGAGATTGAATGATAGTTCTCTTAAGGGTTTACTTTTGGGACTGAAAGGTTATTGAGCTCAAATTCATAATTTAGTTATGAATTAACCTTCACTAGTAAAGTCAATGGTACTTAAGGAAACAATAGATAATTAAAATGGTAAAACGGTAATTTTATTTCTGATTAATTATGAACCATTATTAGAGGGTCAAATTGTATGCAATGATTATATCAATGGACGCTTTATAATTATAAAGTACTCAGTAAATGAAATTTCTATAATTACAAGAGTGCGATGTCATATTTATAGTGGAATAATCATGAGATTAATAAATTTAGATTACTTAATTAAATAGTTTAACTATTAATCTCAAATTTACTGGAGCATGGAATTATAGGTCCATAGATCCCCATAGCGGCTCTATCAACACTATTCGAGGTAAGAGTTGATATGAAGGGAAAAATAGGTTAAAGACATATTTAAGAAGAAATTTGTTCTTCACGCCAAATATACAATTATATGATAATAGTGATTAACTAATTAATTACAAATTATTTGTAGTTAACAAAATTAATTAATATTTAATTATTGTATAATTTTCAAAATTATATTAAATCATTAAATTAATTTCGAAATTTAATTAAATAATTAATTAATTATAATTTTTGAAATTATAATAAATTAAATATTTATTTTCAAAAATATTGTATTTAATTAATTGGTAGAATTAATTAAATATCTTTATTTGAGTGGGAGATAATAATCTGATAAGTTCAAATTGGATTTGAATTTAAAAGATTAATATTTATTCAAATAATTAATTATATTTAAAAATTAGTTAAAAATGTATTTATTTTAAATTTGAATTAGTTATCAGGTTGTTAGATCTTATCTAACAAAGTAGTTTGAATAAATAATTAAATAAAAATTGAAAAAAAAACCAGCATCCCTAAAAATAGAGATGCTACACGTGCACACATAGTCCATGGACTGTGTGTGGCGTGTACTGCTATTTTCAGGAATAAGATTTTTATTTTTATTTATTTAATTAATTAATTAATGGATAATTCAAAAATTAGTTTTTAGATTTTTTCATTAATAAAATAATTAATTAAAAGGTAAATTGTAAGTTGGTTACTGTAACGACCCAAATTTGTTAATAAGGCTTAGGGCCTTAATTAGTGTGCCTGGAGGGCAATAAGTGAAATATTGTTATATTATGTGAATTTATGTGAATATGTGATAGAGATGCATGTTTAGTTGAATTAAATATGCATGTGGGCCCCGTTTGGGTATTAGGGGTGTGTTTGTAATTTTAGCCCGTTGAGGACATAAATGTGATAAATGTGTTATGTTTGTGATATATCTGTGTAGCACGATCCGAGACAGTTCTAGGGAGCCGTTAGTCAGAAAGTTTCAACGGGGTTGAGAATTCGACTCGAGGCAAGTCGAGGGGTATACCGTGTATGAGATATTTTTCAGGGTTATCGGGTTATGAAAATAAATATTTGGAGATATATTTGAGGTTAGAATGTCTAGGAGGGAATATGGGGGAAATTTACCGTTTTGCCCTCGGGGACGTTTTGGGTACCCCGAGCCTTGAGGTAACCTTAAAGCATAAGCTAAATAAAACAAAACAAAGGAAATATTTGGAAACCTGGAGAAACCGACTTAAGCCTCTGTCTTACTCTTCTTCTTTTCTTTTTAAAACCACACTAAGGGGGAAACCTTGAGGAAATAAGCTAGGAAAATTCAGAGATTCAAGCTGGAGCTTTGGAGAACTGAAGCTTGGAACCTAGAATATTAGCTCAGAACTTAGTTAAGCAAAGGTAAGCATTTATCTTGATGGATTATATTGCTTTTCAATTGTTATTTTTCAGAACTTGCATGTGAGAAGGTGGTGAATTGTCTTGAGTGTTTGCTTGAGCTTTGGGGCTAGTCTTTGTTAGGTTTTGATGCTGAAACTGTGTTAGAACCTTTGTGATAATAAGTTTGGATTGTTGGCTTGACTTTGGGGATAATTGGACTGGTTTTTGAGGTAAAAATAGTGAGTTTTTCTAGGTTCAAGGGGTTGGGCTGCGGCTTTTTTCTTGCTGAGTCACAGCCCCTTTGAACTTGGATCGTCAGGAATTGGAGGCGCACCGCGACGCCCTTCAGGAAGGGTCGCGGCGTGTGTGGGCAATTTTGAGGGAAGGCCTCGGGTTGAGCTAGGGGCCGCAGCGCTTAAGGTTGTTTTGGGTTCTTAAGAGGTTTTAGGCTCAGGAATTCACTAGTTAAGGCTCGGGATGGATTTTATCACCCGGATTGATAGAATTCAATGCCTAGAGATTAGAATTGTGGGTTGAAGTTATTTTTTGGTTTAGATTTTGATGGGTGGATATTGTTAATGTGTTGCGATTAGGGCTTCGGCGAGGCTCGGACTAGGGAACTGTGCTCGGGATATCGGTGCTTAGAAACCTCAGAACACAGGTAAGAAAACTACTGTTCCCATAGAGCTTGTGTTGCAGGGCTCGACCCTATTTGATTGTGTTGCAGGGCTCGGCCCTATTTTATTGTGTTGGGGGCATGGCCCTTTGATTAAATTTATGTGTGTTATGATACTTGTTTGGTATATTATGTGTATGTATTAATGATGGAACGGCGATGGCCGGGAACGGCGATGGCCAGGAACGGCAAGGAGCCAGGAGCAGCGTTTAGCACGTGGAGTGCGAGCTGCCAATGTGGGACCCCAAGGGATACCTGGGATATCCTTACGGTGTAGACCGCGCACCCAGAGCCTGGTAAAGCTCCTGGGATGGCATGGTCGTACTTGTATGACCTGTTGTTGGATTGAGTTTATATTAAGTGTTTGATATGCGTTTATCATCTGTCTGTAAGGGTTATCTTGTTGGGCTTCGGCTCACGGGTGCTCTATAGTGCAGGTAAAGGCAAAGGGAGAGTCGACCAATCTTGAGTATGGGAAGCGAGATAAGCGGTGCGTACATGTCCGGTCTGTCTGGCTATCATGGCCCGGGGTGTTTTGGGAGATGCTTGTACAAAAACCTGAATTTTATCGTTTAGTCGACTCTAACTGAATCTTGAATTATAAACATTTCTAAACAGTGATTTTGGGATCCTAAACGTTATATGTTTTTTAATTTCTAATGAAAGGCTTATTTTCAAGTTTATGACTCTAATTATGTTTTAATTACACTTTTGTCCTAAAACCTTGTTTAGTGAGTTAATTGCACGTTTAAACTCACTTAGTAAGGGCTCTAAGGCAGTAGAGCGTTACAACTTGGTATCAGAGCGAGCCAAGGTTTATTGTTTCTGGAGAATGATCGAACATGTACGCTCATTGTCAGTTGCAAGCTTGACTCAGGGTTGGTTGTATGATTGACTATTATGTTGAAATATGTGCTTAAATGCCCTGTTTTCCTGCTTATTTGATATAAAGCATTATGAGTGATTTAATCTATGCATGATGTCAAGGCATGGCCCGTTGTGTGTTATATGTTATTTGAGTGTTATGTGGATTGTTACTCATGGTTGACTGATGTGATTGGGAGGTGGTTTTGGATGTTGTTATCATGCCTGATGAGCGACGTCATTGGTTGCACGCATATTTGTTGAGATGCCTCGTCAATCATCTAGACTCCGCGGCAGTCAGGCCGAGTATGATAACTAGGGTCAGGACCCTCCACCTGCCCCACAGAATTGGCAACAGATGTTTGCCAAGATGGAAGCAAGGCTGCAACGAACAGAGGAAGAACTTCGCCAGCTGAGGCAGCAGGCCCCTCCGCCGATTTCAGGGTTGCCGATTCAGCAGGTTATGGCGCCAGCGCCAGTTCAACCTGTAGTGGAGAATAAGTAAGAAGCCTTATACGAGCGGTTCAGAAAGCAGCATCCTCCCACCTTTGAGGGTGGACCAGACCCACTGCAGGCAGAGCAGTGGATGAATATGATCTCCTCCATTCTTGATTTCATGAGGGTTGAGGGGAACGAGAGGGTAGCTTATGCAAGCTACATGTTCAGAGAGGATGCCCGCATCTGGTGGGATGTGGTGGTCCAGAGGAGGAATGTGACCGTTATGACATGGGAAGAGTTTAGGAACATTTTCAATGAGAAATATTACAGTGTGGCAGTCCGAGCTGTGAAGGTTGATGAGTTTATCAACCTAACTCAAAACCGGATGACCGTGACAGAGTATGCTCTGAAGTTTGATCGTTTGGCGAAGTTTGCGCCAGATCTAGTGCCAACAGATGCGGCGAGAAGGGGCAAGTTTGTATGGGGATTGAATGTTATGATCGCTCGTGATGTAAAGATCACTTTGGATCCCGAGACTACTCCTTATGCTCAGGTGGTAGACAAGGCCCTTACAGCTGAGGGGGCCGAGGACCAGATTTGGAGAGAGAGCACTGTTAGGCGCGATGCCAGGAGGACAGTGCCTCCTTTTATTGGATTCAGCCGGGGTAGTGGCTCGGTGAGCAGAAGAGGAAGGCCCCAGATACCCTTGTTCCTCACAGTTCTGATAGGAGGGCACAAGGTGGTTTTAGTGGCCGTCAGGGAGGAAATGACAACTGGAGGAGTTTTCCAATGTGTCCTCGGTGCAGACGACGACATCAGGGTGAGTGCAGGATTAGGGCTTGCTTTGTCTGTGGGAGTGCCAACCATCTAAAGAAGGACTGCCCATAAGCCATGAAGGAGGAGCCAAAGTAGGGCGACAGTCTCACTCCTGCTAGGGTGTTTACTTTGACTCAGATTGAGGTGGAGACTGCCCCTCAATAATGACAGATCAGATCTCTAGTGTTGGTTCTTCTTATACTGCATTGTTTGATTCGGGGGCTACCCACTCATTTGTGTCTGCTAGAGTGATAGATCAGCTATGTAGACCTAGTGTCTTGTATGCTAGGGGTTTTCAAACCTTATTGCCAACTGGGGAATTGGTAGTCTCTAGGAGGTGGATTAGATCTTTACCAGTAGAGGTAGATGGTAGGGAATTGTTTGCTGACCTGATTGAGCTTGCGATGGATGACTTCGATATGATCCTAGGGATAGATTGGTTATCAAAGTATGGGGCGACAATTGACTGTAAGTGCAGGATGGTGACTTTTGAGACAGAAGGGGAGGTACCCTTTGTATTTGTGGGAACAGCTGGTGGACCACGGGTACCTATAATTTCAGCATTAAAGGCTAGGGACCTGATGCAGGGAGGTTGCATAGGATTCCTAGCAAGCGTTGTGGATACCTCTAAGGTTGTGTTGGTTGGACCGGGGGAGACCAGATTGGTATGCGAGTTCCTAGATTTATTTCCAGCAGATCTGCCGGGGCTGCCGCTGCAGCGGGAGATTGATTTTGTTATAGAATTGGTACCAGGAGTGGAGACAGTAACTAGGACACCTTATCGAATGGCTCCGGCAGAGTTGAAGGAGTTGAAGATTCAATTGCAGGAGCTACTGGATTTGGGGTTCATCAGACCGAGTTTCTCGCGCGTGGGGTGCTCTGGTGTTGTTTGTTAAGAAGAAGGATGGATCCCTCAGAATGTGTATTAATTATAGGGAGCTGAATAAGTTGACTATCAAGAATAAATACCCACTACCTAGGATTGATGATTTGTTTGATCAGCTGCAGGGAAAGACAATGTTCTCTAAGATAGATCTCCGGTCAGGTTACCATCAGTTAAGGATCAAAGAGGAGGACATACCAAAGATCACTTTCCGCACGAGGTATGGACACTATGAATTCCTGGTTATGTCCTTTAGATTAACCAATGCCCCAGCAGCTTTTATTGACATGATGAATAGGGTTTTCAAGGATTATTTAGACAAGTTTGTGATCGTGTTCATCGATGATATCTTGGTGTACTCTCAGTCAAAGACAGAGCATGAGCAGCATCTGCGGTTGGTTTTACAGCGGCTAAGGGAGCATAAGTTATATGCTAAGTTCAGCAAGTACGAGTTCTGGTTACCGCAAGTTACATTTCTGGGCCATATCGTCAGTAAGGAGGGGATTCAGGTTGACCCAAATAAGATTGAGGTAGTAAGAGATTGGCCTAGACCGAGCAGTGTTCCTGAAGTGAGAAACTTTCTGGGATTGGCGGGATTTTACCGGCAGTTTGTTGAGGGGTTCTCTAGAATAGCTACACCGTTGACAGAATTGACGAAGAAGAAGACAAAGTATGTATGGACAGATCGATGTGAGAACTGTTTCAAAGAGTTGAAGCGACGATTGATCACAGCGCCAGTGTTGAGTTTGCCGAAAAATAATGAGAAATTTGTGGTTTATTGTGATGCTTCCAGACAGGGTTTGGGGTGTGTATTGATGCAAGCTGGGAAAGTGATAGCATACACATCGAGATAGTTAAAGGAGTATGAGCAGAGATATCCCACGCATGATCTGGAATTGGCAACGGTGGTGTTCGCACTTAAGATTTGGAGACATTATTTATATGGTGAGAAGTGCGAGATATACACTGATCATAAGAGTTTGAAGTACTTCTTTACCCAGAAGGATCTGAACATGCGCCAGAGATGGTGGTTGGAGTTGGTTAAGGATTATGATTGTGATATCCTATACCATCCTGGGAAGGCTAATGTAGTTGCCGATGCATTGAGCTGGAAGGGCCCAGGACAGCTGTTCAGTTTGAGACAGATATCCAAGGAGCTAGCAGAGGAGATGACTAGAGCGGGTATAGAGTTGGTGGTTGGTCGGATAGCCAACATCACTCTTCAGTCTACACTCCTTGAGAGGATCAGGGAGGCTCAGGGGAAAGATTCCCAGTTGAGGGGCTACAGGGAGAACGTCTTGGTCGAAGCGGCTAAGGACTTTTCTATTTCAGAGATGGGATTATTGAAGTGTAAGGGTTGGATCTGTGTTCTGATGGATGCAGACATCTGGCGAGAGATTCTAGATGAACTGCATACCACTCCCTACTCCTTGTATCCGGGCATGACGAAGATGTACCAAGACCTGGGAGATTTGTACTGGTGGTCAGGCATGAAGAGGGATGTGGTTGATTATGTGGCCAAGTTTCTAACTTGCCAGTAGGTCAAGGCTGAACATCAGAGCCCAGCAGGGTTGCTGCAACCTCTAGGGATTCCAGAGTGGAAATGGAAAGATGTTTCCATGGACTTCGTGGTTGGGTTGCCAAAGACCATAGGACACCATGATTCGGTGTGGGTGATTGTGGATAGGTATACCAAGTCCGCCCACTTTTTCCAGTCAGGACGACTTATACTGTGGAGCAGTATGTTGAGCTATATGTGAAGGAGATTGTTCGACTGCATGGGGCACCAAGGTCAATAGTATCCGACAGGGACTCCACCTTCCCTTCCAAGTTCTGGGAAAGTCTGCAGAAGGCTATGGGCACACAGTTACGGTTTAGTACCGCTTATCATCCTCAGACTGAGAGAACGATTCAGATAATAGAGGACATGCTACGAGCCTGTGTGCTAGATTTTGGGGGATCTTGGAGTAAGTATCTTCCTTTGATCGAATTCTCGTACAACAACAGTTATCAGGCAACTATCGGAGTGGCTCCGTATGAAATGCTCTATGGGAGGAAGTGCAGATCACCTATCCATTGGGATAAGATAGGTGAGATGAGGTATTTAGGTCCTGAGATGCTTCAGAGGACCAATGAGGCAGTTGAGAAGATTAGAGCTCGAATGCTCGCCTCCTAGAGTCGCCAGAAGAGTTATTCAGATCTGAAACGCAGGAGTGTGGAGTTCCAGGTTGGTGACCATGTGTTTCTCAAGGTTTCACCTTTGAGGGGAGTGAAACGGTTTGGTGTTCTGGGCAAGCTAAGCCCTAGGTTTGTTGGCCCCTTTGAGATTCTGGAACGGGTTGGAAAGGTAGCTTACAGATTGGCAATGCCTCCAGCCTTATCAGGGGTCCATAACGTGTTTCACGTGTCCATGCTCCGAAAGTATGTATCAGATTCGACACTTGTTTTAAGTTATGAGAATTTGGAGCTGGATGAAGATCTGTCTTATGAGGAGAAACCAGTTCAGATTCTTGATCGGAAGGATAAAGTCTTGCGGAGCAAGACCATCGCCTTAGTGAAAGTGTTGTGGAGGAACAGCAAGGTTGAGGAGGTGACATGGGAATTGGAATCTGAGATGCGGGAGCGGTATCCTAAGTTATTCAAGTAATTTCGATGACGAAATCTCTGTAAGGAAGGGATAGTTGTAACGACCCAAATTTGCTAATAAGGCTTAGGTCCTTGATTAGTGTGTCTGGAGGGCAATAAGTGAAATATTGTTATATTATGTGAATATGTGATAGAGATGCATGTTTAGTTGAATTAAATATGCATGTGGGCCCCATTTGGGTATTAGGGGTGTGTTTGTAATTTTAGCCCGTTGAGGACATAATTGTGATAAATGTGTTATGTTTGTGATATATCTGTGTAGCACGATCCGAGACAGTTCTAGGGAGCCATTAGTCAGAAAGTTTCAACGGGGTTGAGAATTCGACTCGAGGCGAGTCGAGGGGTATACCGGGTATGAGATATTTTTCGGGGTTATCGGGTTATGAAAATAAATATTTGGAGATATATTTGAGGATAGAATGTCTAGAAGGGAATATGGGGGAAATTTACCGTTTTGCCCTCGGAGACGTTTTTGGTACCCCGAGCCTTGAGGTAACCTTAAATCTTAAGCTAAGTAAAACAAAACAAAGGAAATATTTGGAAACCTAGAGAAATCGACTTAATCCTCTGCCTTTCTCTTCTACTTTTCTTTTCAAAACCACACTAAGGCACACTCTTGAGTTAAGTCATTGATCTAAAATAATGGGTTACACTCACAAGGTACATTAGGCTTTCGAGCGGACTAGTGTATTCTTGACCAAACAAGCGGTTGTTTATAAGTCAAAAGAGAAATATTGATTTAATTTTAACTTATATATTTGAGAACTTGTCTCAAAATTAATTTGGAATTAGTCTGACCTACCCTAAGGCTTGTCCAGTAATGTTCAAATTAATTAATCGTGGAATTAGTAATGATTTTTTATGTGTTCTTTAATTGTTGCATTCATGCATCACATTTACTATTCCAAAAATAACTGATATTTATTGTATGCATAAATTCATTTTGTTTATTTATTTATTTTCAGCAATCATGTCTAGCTCAAATCCTGTATCTTCTTTACTTGCTAATGAAAATTTGACTGGTGAAAACTATATGAAATGAAAATCAACTTGAATATTGCATTAATAAGTGAGAATCCTAAAAAGTCATCCAAAAGCAAAGAGAACAAGAACACTAAAACCTCCAAAAAGAAGACCCCAAAAGGGACTTGCTTTCACTGTGGAGAAGATGGTCACTGGAAAAGAAACTATCCAAAGTATCTCACTGATCTCAAAGAGAAAAAGAAAGGTAAATTTGATTTACTTGTGCTAGAGGCTTGTTTAGTGGAAGACAATTCCTCATCCTGGATAGTAGATTCAGGAGCCACTAACCATGTTTGATTTTCTCTTCGGATTCTTAGTTCGACGAGGAAGCTTGTTGATGGAGAAGTGCTATGAGGATAGGCATTGGTCAAATTTTCTCTGCAGTAGCAGTTGGAACAGCCTGTTTGGAATTTGAGAAGAATAAATTTCTTGATTTAGAGCACGTTTATTATATTCCTGGATTTTCTAGAAACTTAATTTCTGTGTTCTATGTTGCATGAACAAAATTTTAAAATATCTTTTAATAATAATTCAATTGTTATTTCAAGATATGGTGTTAAGATATGTTATGCAAAATCTATCGATGGGCTTTATAAACTGCAAGCTAAAGAAAAATATGTTAATAATTCTGAATTATTTAAAACAACTAATCCTAGATCTATTAAACGACAAAAGACTGATTCCGATAGTGAAACATATCTGTGGCACTTGAGATTGGGCCATATTGGTCTAGACAGAATAAATAGGATTGTAAAGGATGGTTCTTTAAGAGAACTATCTATTGGATCTCTCCCTGTTTGTAAATCCTGTCTAGAAGGCAAAATGACCAAGAGACATTTCTCTTCTAAAGGTTCAAGAGCCATAGAACCACTTCAGCTAGTACATACGGATGTTTGCGATCCACTTAATGTACAAGCAAGAGGATTTTATGAATACCTCGTCACTTTTATTGACGATTATTCAAGATATGGTTACCTATACTTAATGCAAAGAAATTCTGAAACTTTTGGAAAGTTCAAAGAATTTCAAGCAGAAGCTGAAAAGCAATTAGGTAAATCACTAAAAGCTCTTCGATCTGATCGAGGAGGAGAGTACTTGGATTTTGAATTCAAGGACCATTTGTATGAGTATGGCATTCAATCCTAACTCACAACACCTGGAATGCCACAGAAAAATGGTGTTTCAGAAAGACGGAACATAACGTTATTAGATATGGTTAGATCAATGATGAGTTTCTCATCATTACAACCGTCATTTTGGGGCTATGCGATTCAATGTGCTCTATACATATTAAATGTTGTTCCATCTAAGTCTATCCAAAAGACACCCATAGAATTATGGAATGGTTGTAAACCTAGTTTACACCATTTTCGAATTTGGGGATGTCATGCACACGTACTTAAGGGAAAGACTGGGAAGTTGGAATCACGCTCTGAAGTGTGCATGTTTGTGGGATATTCCAAAGAGACCAGAGGTGGAATTTTCTATAGTCCAAAAGAAAATAAAATATTTGTATCGACAAATGCAACTTTTTCTTGAACATGACTATGTCAATAACCACAAACCTCGTAGTAAGGTTGTTCTGGAGGAGATGGTCCTGAATGAAGTTACAAAGTCACCAGCAATAACCAATGAAAAACGGCAAGAGGAAACTACTAGTTCTAGTCAGAATAGTAATGAACCTCGTCGTAGTGGGAGGGTTAGTAAGTAACCCACACGCTATGAACACGAAGTTCGAATGCTTGTATCTGACACAAACAAAGACGATCCATTGAAATTTAATGATGCAATGAATGATTCTGACAAGGACAAATGGCAAGAATTCATGAACCAAGAAATTGAATCGATGTATTCCAATTCTATCTGGATTCTTGAAGATCCACCTAAGAATATCAAACCCATTGGTTGCAAGTGGATATTCAAGAAGAAAAGAGGGGCAGATGGGAAAGTAGAGACTTTCAAAGCAAGGCTTGTAGCCAAAGGTTACACACAAAAAGAAGAGGTTGACTATGAAGAAACTTTTTCTCCTGTAGCCATGCTAAAATCCATTCGTATACTCTTGTCCATAGCTGCGTGCATGGATTATGAGATTTGGCAAATGGATGTCAAAACAGCTTTTCTGAATGGTTACCTTGACGAAACCATTTACTTGTCTCAACTAGAAGGGTTCGAATTAAAAGGTCAAGAGCAAAAGGTTTGCAAGCTTTGATGACACAATTAAAACGTTTGGTTTTGAAGAAAACGTTGATGAACCTTGTGTCTATAAACAAATCAAAGATGGTGTATTAGTATTCCTCGTTCTTTATGTTGATGATATATTACTGATTGGAAATGACGTAACATCATAATCAAAAGTAAAGAACTGGTTAGCTGAACAATTCCAAATGAAAGATTTGGGAGAAGCCAAGTATGTTCTGGGCATTAAGATTCTTAGAGATAGACAGAACAAAACTTTGGCATTGTCTCAAGCAACTTATATTTATAAGGTACTAGAACGCTTTAATATGCAAAACTCCAAAAAGGAGCATTGTCCCAAAACATCTCAGAAAGAGGAAGACATGAGACAATATCCCTATGCCTCAGCAGTAGGCAGTCTAATGTACGTCATGTTGTGTACAAGACCTGACATTTGTTATGCAATAGGGATAGTCAACCGTTATCAGTCCCATCCTGGATTGAGTCATTGGACTGCAGTGAAGAATATTCTCAAGTATCTTAGAAATACTAGAGATTATATTCTTGTATATTCAGGTGAAGACCTGAACCCCACTGGTTACACTGATTCTGATTTTCAATCAGACAGAGATAGTCGGAAATCGACTTCTAGATTAGTGTTTACTCTTGGAGGAGGAGCGGTAGTCTGGCAGTATTAAACAAACCCGCATTGCAAACTCCACCATGGAAGCCGAGTATATAGCGGCTTGTGAAGCAGCTAAGGAGGCTGTGTGGCTCAAAAAGTTCTATTCCGATCTGGAAGTTGTACCAGATGTGGATAAGTCACTAGTCCTATACTGTGACAACAGTGGGGCGGTAGCTAACTCAAAGGAACCATGGAGTCACAAGAGAGGAAATCACATCGAGAGGAAATATCACTTGCTAAGAGAGATAGTTCATCGAGGAGATGTTGCAGTTACGAAGAGAGCTTCAAAGCATAATCTTGCAGATCCTTTCACAAAGACTTTATCCATAAAATCTTTTAAGGAGCATGTACGAAACATGGGAATGAGAGAAATGCATCATTTTCTTTAGGGAAAGTGGGAGATTGTTGGGAATTGTGCCCTGAAAGCATATGTAGTAGACATTGTTTTATGAAATAAATAAATGAATTGAATTTTTTATGCATATATTTTATGGACGATATTATTCTGTGATAATATTATGTAAATATCAGAACAATTCCTAAGTTCATATATGTGATCTCAAACACGTATTGGTACGAGAGGATTGTGTTTGAGATAAATGAACTTGGATAGTTCGCAGTAAAATAAAGTTATGGAATCTTTAGATTAATTACTGCAAGTACGGTCCACTAGTATTATGAATACAAGTGATCTAGATCCGGATCACTAGTATGGTAGGACACTTTAGTGGAGGTGCTTTATGTATTAGAGAATATATAGAACTAGACCAGATATGTTTATTAATACTTAGTTAAATACCGTTTTGAAATATTAATTAAATATATCAACTGATGATCATATACAAATAGATCTTAATTCTGAAGTTATTATGAACTCCTGTTTATGTTATATGAGTTCTTTGATTCACTCGTTAGGGTCTGTCAGAATGATCATGCTAGAAACTTTTGTTTTGGGAACTCATTAATGTAGATGGCTGGGGACATAGTAGACAAATATGGAATTTATGACTTCTCGCAAGAGATTGAATGATGATTCTCTTAAGGGTTGAATTTTGGGACTGAAAGGTTATTGAGCTCAAATTCATAATTTAGTTATGAATTAACCTTCACTAGTAAAGCCAATGGTACTTAAGGAAATAAGAGATAATTAAAAGGGTAAAATGGTAATTTTATTCCCAATTAATTATGAACCATTATTAGAGGGTCAATTTGTATGTGATGATTATATCAATAGACGCTTTATAATTATAAAGTACTCAATAAATGAAATGCCTTTATAGTTGAATAATCATGAGATTAATAAATTAAGATTATTTAATTAAAGAGTTTAATTAATAATCTTAAATTTATTGGAACTTGGAATTATAAGTTCTTAGGTCCCCATAGTGGCTCTATCAATACTATTTGAGGTAAGAGTTGATATGAAGGGAAAAATAGTTTAAAGACATATTTAAGAAGAAATTTGTTCTTCAGGGCAAATGTGCAATTATATGATAATAGTAATTAATTAATTAATTACAAATTAGTTGTAGTTAACAAAATTAATTAATATTTAATTATTGTATAATTTTTGAAATTATATTAAATAATTAATTAATTATAATTTTTAAAATTATAATAAATTAAATATTTATCTTCGAAAATATTGTATTTAACTAATTGGTAGAATTAATTAAATATCTTTATTTGAGTGGGAGATAATAATCTGATAAGTTCAAATTGGATTTGAATTTAAGAGATTAATATTTATTCAAATAATTAATTATATTTGATAATTAGTTAAAAAGGTATTTAATTTAAATTTGAATTAGTTATCAGGTTGTTAGATCTTACCTAACAAAGTAGTTTGAATAAATAATTAAATAAAAATTGAAAAAAAAAAAACCAACATCCCTAGAAATAGGGATGCTACACGTGCACACAAAGTCCATGGACTGTGCGTTGCGTGTACTGCTATTTTCAGGGATAGGATTTTTATTTTTATTTATTTAATTAATTAATTAATGGATAATTCAAAAATTAGTTTTTGGATTTTTTCATTAATAAAATAATTAATTAATTAAAATGTAAATTGTAAGTTGGTTACAGGTTTATTTTTTTAAATTGAATATTTTCTTTTAAGTATGACTTATCAGTAGATAATTTAGATAACCCAACCAAACTCAGAAAACTGAGAAGATTCACTTGTGAAAAATAGAACGATAGTTTTCTCTCCCTGAAAAATAAAGAATCAATTCTCAGGCCTATTCTCTTGATCTCATGTGTTGTGTACATCAAGTAAAATCACAAATAAATTATCCTTCATTCTCTAAGTGCCCACACACTTCTTGAGGTGTAGAGAATGCTTTGGAAGATCTTGGTGTGAGTACCTGTGAGCAGCTTGGATAGGAAGATTGTTCTTATTATGAAAAGATAGCAGTGACACTTGATAGGCTTCAAGAGGTATGAATTCTATTCTTAACTTGCTTATGATTAATGTATGTATATTAATGGATCCGCATATTTAAAGGTAGTTTAAATATGTTGCAAAATTTTTGTTGTACACTGGGCCAACCCCACCACCATTCCGCTGCGTATTAGGAAACTCATTCCTAACAGAGCAAGCCCAAGCTCTTGAGAAGGAACAAAGGGAGCTGAACCACAGGTTGGGAATGACTCAAGATACATCAATGGTTGTTGAAGCCGATCACAGTGAAGCTGGTGAAGCATTGGGGCGCGGAATGAGGCAACACAAGAAACCAAGTTGGCTAGAGGAGTTTACATTTGCTGAGAGTTGTTAATTTTGTTGTTGTATCAGCTTGGGGAGCCAAACAAATTCTGTTACAATTCTATTTTTTAGTTTTGAGAACCATTTCAATATGGAGATTTGTTTGTATTTGATTTTCATGTTGAATGAAATTGCCGAATTAAGGCTTGGGAGTTTGGTACAGACTTGAAGTGTGCATTTTCTTCTATCCATAACACTTCTTAAATTTCTAATCAAGAAAACTTATAAAAGAAAATTAAGATTTAACATATTGTTAATTTGAACTGGAGATATAGAATTTAGGGTTTAGGGTATATGCTCTCTTTAGTGTCTATTTATGTCTAAAACATACTAATATAACGAGGATTGGTAAAAATTTGGTCTAAGACGTAATTAGGCGAGAAAATGGACAAAGAGACAATGAGAATATTTTTATTGACATAGGTTTTATGAATGTAGTACATACAAAAAATTTTGACAGGTTTTACTTAGAATTTTTTCGACAATTTTTTTTTTCTTTTCAATAAATATTTTTAAAAAATTTGCCGCGAACTTTTTGCACCCATTTTTCACTGGACTATTATAACATTACGCACAATAGGTCTTCATTGTGTTTTTATTTGAAAAAGAAAATATTCTATTGGAACGACATAGGTTTATCATCCTAAATATTTTCATATATATAGTGTTAATACATATGTTATTGTTGACGCAGTTCTTCGGCAACAGATAATTATATGAATAAATGGGATGGATTAGTGCTAAATGATGAACCGTAATATGTGAATAATCTCAAAGGAAGGTTATGACTCGTGTACTCTTTTTAGGTGGTTTGAAGGTTAAAATCCCTCTAGTCCACCAGGCAATATTATTGATATCTCTCTGATCTTCCTTACAAGGTGTTTCTTTACAAATTAGAAGCCAGCCAACCTTTTGCAACACCCAGGGTCTTCATATTTATAGGGAGAGGACACCTGGGTGTTGGCAAAAGGGGTCATCCCGTGACCTTCTTACCCATCATGTCACTTCTTTGACATTCATGATTAATTCCTAAAACCTGACAATGAAGTGTGGTCTAATCAATAGGTAAGGGGGATAATGGGCCGCATGGCCCAAACCAATCATGGGGTGCCTGAACACGCACGTTTATGCTGCGTGTCTGAGATTTCAGGAATGGAGTAGACATGTGATGTCTGATATGCTCACGCTTACATTGCGTGGTTGACTTGATAAAGGGTTGGAGGTGTCAGCTCCAGATCGTACCCTGAGCTTGATGTGGTCTCAGCTCGTGGTGTCCATGCTGCTGACCCGATGCCTTCAAGTATTCTCACTATACCGTTGGCTACCTCGAGCTAAAGAGGTAGAGACTCGTAACAGCAGCTCCGGTTAGGTGGCTTCCATGTGGCTGATAGGATTATGCCCTTTTTCAGCTGGCTAATACCCAGTGGATATTTAGGGCATACATTTCCCCCCAAGCCCCTGCTTGTGGCATATGACGACACCTGTGGCCACAGTGGGGGCTTTTAGGTTTCCCTGTGGACTCTTCATGTCCCGCCCATTACGCTGGTATCGGGTACGTGGAGCATCGTGGTTGGTGACGGTCCGTCTTCTGAGAACCGCATTAAATGGCCTAGCCTATCTTCGGTCGTCGTTTCGTCTTTCGAGTTGTGATCCTCGTATCCTACATCAAGACAATCGAACGACCCTCATTCTTTTGCCTTTTACGTATATATAAGGTTGGCCACCTTTCGCATGAGCCACTTTTTTATTTGAAATTTTTTCTCATCTTCTTTCTTCTCTCTTCTCATTCTCAAAACCCCTTCTTTCTTCCGGTCACTGTTCCAGACGTTCCTGAGTTTCAAACACGAGGGTTCTTTCGTGACTCCGGTTCCAAATATTCCACCAAGATTCCAACCCCGACGCTCTTTTCAGTCTTTACGCAACAAAAAACTTCTGTAAGTCCTCTGTTTGTTGTATGCTTTAAATGTTTCCATTTTTCTTTGCTTAGGTGAACTTCCTTCTTAGCTGCATGCAGTAGGTTGTTTTTCTTTGCTGGTAGTTTGTGCGTAGGTTTTTATCCTAGGGGTATCGACCGTAGGACAGAGAATGCTTAAGAACATGACTCATAGGACAAAGTTCTGGTGTGATTTTTCTGGGTAAATTTTTTTTATGCCTGTTTGGGACAACAAGTTTCTGGGGTGCAAAAACCGGGTAGCTTAGGAGACACGCTTCACAACAGTTTTGCCTTTCAAAACTTTCCTTCCAAGAAAAACTTTATTCTGACCCTCCTGACTCATGGATCCCGAGCAATCGGGGACCCGTTGGGAGCATAGGCACGTGTTCATAGAACCGTGTGGTTTCACTTGCCGCGGGCTGAGATTACCTCAGCCCGTGTAAAGGAAACCATCCTTCGTGCTAGATTCTTTCTTATGCTCAGGTCGCCTTTTCTAAACTTTCTTCATCTTTGTTCGTTAGGCGACCAGATGGGATCCAAGAAGAATATGCCCAAGAAGAGTACCGGAAGCTCGTCCTCCCAGCAAGCCAGTAAGGGGAAAGAGGTGGCAACAGACTCCCCGATCCCCCACTTCGGTCCCACCATGGAGAAGGAGGTCGAGGTGAGACCTGACGCCTTCTTTGAGGCCGAGAGGATTGCCTCGAAGGTCACAACCCAGGGGAAAGTCAATAAATCATGTTCTCCCACAACATCGAGATAGGGAAGGGCACCCTGGTTGTCTGTCCTCCCCTTGAGGGTGAACGGAGCTGCGCACCGCTCGATGAGGAGTTTGTGGCCTGGAGCGACGAACACCTCAAAACTGGGGCCTCTCTCCCCCTGGATCAGTACTTCGTGGATTTCTAGAACTTCGTGAAGCTGGCCCCCTTCCAACTCCCCCCTAACTCCTACCATCTGTTAGCGGGGTTGAAGTACTTGTTCCTGAAGCAGGAATGGGAGGTCCCCACACCGGCAAACATCCTCTACTTTTTCTACCTCAAAGCCAGCCCAGACCAACAGGGGCGAGGTGACGGGTTCTACTACCTGACTCGTTTTCCTAACTCAGCCGCGGTCATCGAGCTGCCCAGCCACCCAATGACTTCAAGGATCAATTCTTCATGTCAACAGGGTTTCGCAACTGCGAATACCATTACTTCAACCGTCCTTGTAAGTTCCTTCTAACTTTAGCTCGCAAGATCGTCGCTGGTTAGTTTCTTCCCATTCGTTATTGACTTGAAAATTATCGTGCAGGTATTTTTGCGAGGACAGCCAAGTCGGTGACCCTTGGGGGTCAGTACGAAACCTTGGCGGGGCTCCCCCCAAGTGAAAAAGACTACCGCCGACTCGTGTCTGATCAGATGATGCTGGCGTGTAATTTAATTTCTCCGGGCCAGACTCTGGCCTTGAGGAGGCCGCGGATCATCCCTGAAGCCCGCGAGATGGCGCCCATCCCCAAGGAGGAGGCCGCAGATGAGGATGAGGAGGACGAGGTGCCCCTCGTGCGCCGAAAGCGGGCTCTTGAGGTCGCCCAGGAGGTCAACGCAGAGCGGACCCAGTCTGGGGCAGCAGTCGGCCCCTCCGGCCAAGGTAACCCTTACTTGTTTAGGGATTTAGACAGGGTCGCCGCAGACCTACGGCTTGCTAGGTTTAACCCCAGCCAACTCGTTCACCACCACCAAAATGACCCAAATCGCAACATCACTCTACTCCAGTGTGTTGACCAGCTAGTGTTGCGTTATGACATGGGCAGCCCTAGGGGTACTATAGTAGTAGATAATACCCTGGCCTTTAGGTCGGCCTTTTTTTAGGAGTACGAGACCAATCTTAGGTCATGGCCTTCCCTTCTGGAGGGTGTAGTAGCTCCGGGTCTTAGGCAGTATGTAGGGGAGTCCAATCTTGAGGCAGATCTGGACCCATAGCCTCCTCTCACTCGTGAAGTCATTATCTTAGACTCCCCCGTAGAAGCTCCGGGGCCGGAGGTCCTGACAATAGATTCCTCCTCTAGCTCGGAGGGTAGGACCTTTTTCAATACATACTTTAGATTTTTTTTTTTTTTTTGTTATCAAAGTATTTTTACATGCATACTAATGATTCGCTCTTTGTTTCAAACGAGGAGATGTCGCAGCCCGGGGACAACGTTCTGCGGTCTATGTTCCAGGGGGGAAATCCCTCCTCTGGGTCGTTTGGACCCTTGGTGAAGAGGCTCCGGGTGACCAAGAAAACTCCTCCCCCCGGGACCAGCTCCAAGTCTCCTGCCAAGGGGAAAAACCAAGTTCCTGCTGCCATAGAGAATGTGCCTCCACCCCCTCCTACAGTGGAGAAGATGGCTCCACCTCCCCCGCGACCTCCTGCCCCTAATCAGGAACAGGAGGTACCAACCGGGACCTTGTCAGCCCCGACTCCCGGCGTGCGCGTCCCGGTCAATCCTTAGGCCTTGGAGAAAATCCCCGAGGTCTTTAGGGGGACGGTTTACGAAACTGCGACCTACATGGTGGACCACTGCTACAATGCCACCTCGAGGGACTTGCGGGAGATCGAGACGAGGAGCCCCGAGCATGTGATGAAGTCTTCACTGGAGATGATCCTCATGGTAAGTTTGCTTTACCACTAGTTCTTAATGTTGTTTTTTTTTTCTAAGGCACTTTCCTTATTATCGTTTTGTCTTGCAGGCGGCTTTGGCTCTCCACCGGAGCATATCTCGGTCCAGGGCCAGGATTGACGAGATCTGGGGCGAGCACCAGGCTGCCCAGGCCGCCCTTGCGTCCACTCAACAACAGGAGCAGGATGCCAAAGCTGCCCTGGCGACTGCTTGGGAAAGCGAGAAGGTCGCGCAGGCCGCCTCGGTTGCTGCAAAAGCCGACCTGGAGGCATCTCGAGCCAAGCTGCTGGAGGCCGAGGCTACTAAGGTTACCCTGGATGCCGCGAAGGTTGAACTTGAAGAGGCCAAGGCCGCCCTTGTGGCGGAGAGGGCATCATCCAGCTCCTCCATGGAGTCCATGCTGTACCATTGCTGGGCCTTCAACCAGGATGGTGACTTTTCCTTCCTGGTGCCGGAGGTGTGGGAGTCCTTCTTGGAAAAGTTCAAGGCTCGCTTTCAACAAGAGGCGCCCTCTGAGACTGGGGAGGCTTCCACTGCAACCGAGCAGGACGCCGAGGGAGTGACTTCAACAGAGCGGCCTAGCGGGGCTTACGATTTTTGCTCCTTTTTCTTTTATTTTTATTTGTAACTTTATATTACGAGGTTTTTTATCCTCGAGACAATTGATTTCCTTAGATTTATTTAATCTATTTATATATATTTGTGGTTTAACTTAGTTTTTATTGGTGTTATGATTGACATCTTATGCTTTTTAGGAAAAAACATCTGTTAATCAATTTGAACCAACTTCTAAGACTTAGGACCTAGTTTTACCCAGGACATTAATTTTAAAAACTTAGTTCACGTTAATCTTTTATCAATATCTCGTGCTTGTTAATAAAAACATCGATCAATCAATTTGTTGACTGCGTTTTTAGCCAACGACGTGAGAACGTCAAATACGACAAGCCTTCAAGAGAAATAAAAACGACACAGACGGTTTAAACAGGAAAAGTAAATAACACAAGAGATTTTATAGTGGTTCAGCCCCGATTGTCGGTAATAGCCTAATCCACTTAGAGTTGTGATTTATAGACCCGTACTCAAGATCAGATGGACTGAGCCAACTGAGTTTCTTCAGTACAGATTGCAAAAATACAAGAATTCTCTCTTATTTCAGCACTTTCTCTCTCTAGAATACTCATACCCAAATTTCTCTCTCTAGAAAGAAGAAGCAAAAGAAGCCCCTTTTTCATCCCATAAGCCCTCTATTTATAGGCTTAGAGTCATACATACGGTATCCCCTAGAACCGGGATATTTCATTATATTTATTACATTTAAATTATAAAGAAACATTCAAAATTCAAAATGTAACAAACCCCCCATTTGTGGGAAGAATGAGAGATCCCGCATATCTTGTTGAAGTTGTTTCTGGGAATCTTGACTTAGTCTCCTCTAACATGTTGATCCACCTCCTACTGACCACCCATGCAAGTGCTGGTCGAACATGTGCATGGTGGTAGGACAAACATTTGTTGGTCGGACGTGCATGATGGTAGGACATGCACTTCTCTCCTCTAACATGGCACTCTCCTCTAGCATACCATGTTTCTCCTCGGACCAAATCCTTGGGGTCTCCTAGGACCACCCTCTTGGGGTCTCCTAGGACCAAGATCTCATGGGCTCTCCTCCTCGGACCTCATCCTTGGGGTCTCCTAGGATCACTCTCTTGGGGTCTCCTAGGACCACATCCTCCTTGGGGTCTCCTAGGACCACTTCCTTGAGTTCTCCTCGATGCACCCTCCTTAGCTCTCCTAGGATGCACCCTCCTTAGCTCTCCTAGGATGCACTCCCCTTAGCTCTCCTAGGATGCATCCTCCTTAGCCTCCTAAGATGCATTCTCCTTAGCCTCCTAGGATGCACTCTCCTTAGCTTTCCTCGGACCAAGGTGCACTTGGCTTGGTTATGACATCTTTCAAGCAGTCCAAAACCTTCGTCAGTCTACCGGGTCACTTTATCACAACTCTGAGGAGTCAATGTATTTATTGACTATTGATGTGTCTTTTACTGATCATGCACTGCCACTTGTCACCTTTATTGCCACGTTATTAATCTCCAATTTTTGGGTATAACACAATTTGAATCAACTTCTAAGTTTTAGGACCTGGTTGTATCCAGGACATTAATTTTTAAAAAACTTAGTTCATGCTAATCCTTTATCGATATATCGTGCTTTTTAAGAAAAACATCGATCAATCAATTTGAATCAACTTCTAAGTTTTAGGACTTGGTTGTATCCAGGACATTAATTTTTTTAAAAACTTAGTTCGTGCTAATCCTTTATCGATATCTCGTGCTTTTTAAGAAAAACATCGATCAATCAATTTGAATCAACTTCTAAGTTTTAGGACCTGGTTATATACAGGATATATGCCCCCCAAAGTAATCAAGAAAGGGTCTTTCGTTGTTACTTGACGTTACATCCACAAACATATACAATAATGCAAAAAGATTAACTCTTATTACTTAATAAACAAAAGATGGCTTTTCTAACTAAGCCTTACAAAGATATTTTTGATAATATTTCTTTAAGTGTATAGCGTTCCAAGTCCATGGGACTGCTTCTCCGTTAAGCCGAGCTAGCTTGAAGGTTCCTTCTTTCACGACCTCGGTTATTTGATAGGGTCCTTCCCAGTTTGGTCCCAACACTCCGTCCTTGGGATCCATGTTGGCTAGGAAGACTCTTCTGAGGACCAGGTCGCCAACGCTAAAGACGCGTTCCTTGACCTTTGAGTTGAAATAGCGAGTGACCTTCTGTTGATAATGCACGAGCTGCAACTGTGAAGCTTCTTGTTTTTCGTCAATTAGGACGAGAGACGCGCAGAGCAATTCGTCATTCCAGTCTTGGTCAAATGCCTGGACTCTATGCGAGGCTACCTTTACTTCGACAGGAAGGACTGCCTCACTCCCAAAAGCTAGGGAGAAAGGAGTATGACCCGTCGGCGTTCGAAGTGAGGTCCGGTACGCCCACAGTACCTGGGGGAGCTGTTCGGGCCAGACTCCCTTGGCTTCATCCAGTCTTTTCTTAAGGCTCGCCTTTAGCGGCTTGTTGACAGCCTCGACCTGCCCATTGGCCTGGGGATAGGCCACGGAGGAGAAGCTTTTAACAATGTTGTGCCTATCGCAGAATTTGGTGAATAGGTCGCTATCGAACTACGTTCCATTATCCGACACGATCTTCTTTGGCAGCCTGAATCGGTAGATAATACTCTTGACCACGAAGTCGAGGACTCTCTTTGAAGTGATCGTTGCCAGGGGCTCTGCTTCTGCCCACTTGGTGAAGTAGTCGATAGCCACCACCGCGTAGCGAACTCCTCCCTTTCCAGTAAGGAGGGCACCAACTAGGTCAATACCCTAGACCATGAACGGCCATGGGGACATGATCATCTTCAGCTCAACCGGGGGAGCCCGGGCAATTGTGGTGAATCGCTGGCACTTGTCACACTTCTTGATGTAGGAGATCGAGTCCTTTGACAAAGTGGGCCAATAATACCCTTGCCTTAGTATCTTCAGGGCCAGGCTTTGGCCCCCATTGTGATCTCCGCAAAAACCCTCGTGCACCTCCTGCAAAATGGTCTTCGCCTCGCTTGGCAGAACACACCGTAGGAGAGGTAAAGAGTGTCCATGCCGGTATAATATCCCATCTATCACCGTATACCTTGGAACCTGGTAAAGTACCCGCCTTGCGTCATTTCGCTCCTCGGGTAACTTTCCTGCTATGAGATACTCGACGATGGGGGGGCACCAGCCCCAAAGTCTCTGCCTCCCCAGAGGTAGAGAGCTTTGCCAGGGCGTCCGCGTTGGCATTCTGCTCCCAAGGTATCTGCTCAATTGAGCCGCGCTCAAATGCGGATAGCTCGTTCTTTACCTTGGCCAAGTAAGCAGCCATCTTGGTTCCCCGTGCTTGGTATTCCCCTAACACTTGTTTTACCACAAGCTGGGAATCGCTGTAACACTGGACGGAGCTGGCCTTCAGCTCTTGAGCCACCCATAGCCCAGCCAGTAAAGCTTCGTATTCAACCTAGTTGTTGGACACTTTGAATCTGAATCGTAACGCCAAGTGGAATTGATGTCCTTCTGGGGATATCAATATGATTCCAGCCCCGGAGCCGTTCTCGTTAGACGAGCCATCTACAAAGACCTTCCACGAGGCCTGGGCTAAGGAGGCCTGGGCTGACTCTTCTACAGGATCTTCTCGAAACCTTGCGCACTCTGCCACAAAATCAGCCAGGGCCTGGCTTTTTATTGCAGTTCGTGGTATGTACAATATTTCAAATTGGCTGAGTTCGATAGCCCATTTCAACAGACGTCCCGATGCTTCAGGTTTTTGCAAAACCTGCCTTAAAGGCTGATCGGTTATGACGTGTATTAAGTGGGACTAGAAATACGGCTTGAGCTTTCGGGAGGCCGTAATGAGGCAGAAAGCCATCTTTTCCATCAACGAATACCGAGATTCAACTCCGAGAAGCCTCTTGCTGATGTAATAGACTGGCTTTTGAGATCGGTCTTCTTCTCGGACTAATACGGCGCTAGCTGCATCCTCTGTGACAGCTAGGTAAAGGTAAAGAGGCTCTCCTGCCGTCGGTTTGGACAATACGGACGGCTCGGATAAATGTGATTTCAGGTCAAGGAAGGCACGTTCGCATTCCTCGGTCCACTCAAATTTTTTATTTCCCCGGAGCAGGTTGTAGAATGGCAGACGTTTGTCGGTTGATTTAGAAATAAACCGATTGAGGGCCACCACCCTTCCTGTCAGACTTTGAACATCTTTTCGCGACCGGGGTGAGGGCATCTCGAGTAACGACCTGATCTTATTGGGGTTTGCTTCTATTCCCCTGGTATTGACGATGAACCCCACGAACTTTCTTGACGCGACCCCGAAAGTACATTTTTGAGGGTTTAGCCTCATGCCGTATTCTCTCAATATCTTAAAGCATTCCTCCAGATCGGAGACATGGTTATCGGCAGTTTTCAACTTGACCAACACGTCTTCAACATACACTTCCATATTCTTCCCGATCTGGTTGGTAAACATCCTATTTACCAACCTCTGGTATGTAGCCCTGGCGTTTTTCAACCCGAAGGGCATGACCTTGTAATAATAAACGTTAGTTAGGGTCATGAAGCTAGTGTGTTCCTGATCTGCCAGATTCATGGCGATCTGGTTATAGCTCGAGTATGCATCCATAAAAGACATGAGCTAATGCTCCGCCATGGCATCTACTAATTGGTCGATCCTTGGCAAGGGGAAGCAATCTTTGGGGCAAGCTTTGTTCAGATCGGAGAATTCGATGCAGGTCCGCCATTTCCCATTGGGCTTCGGGACCAACATAGGATTGGCGACCCAGATCGGGAACTTTGCTCCGCGGATAAAGCCGCACTTTAAGAGCCGGGCAACTTCCTCCTCTAGGGCCTCAGCTCGGGTTGTCCCTAGGCACCTTTGTTTCTGGGACTTTGTAGGCACGCTTTTATCCAAGTGGAGGGTGTGCATGATGACGCTCAGACTGATCCCTACCATGTCTTCATGAGACCAGACGAACACATCTAGATTCTCCCGCAAAAACTTAATCAGCTCCGCCTTCCTTCCGCTACATAGATTTTTCCCGAGCTTTACCACCTTCGAGGGGTCTTGTGGGTCGAGGTTTACTTCCTCGAGTTCTTCGATGGCCTGGAGCTCGGATCTATCCTCACCTACTCTGGGGTCGATATCATTATTTAAGATGATATTCTCCCCTTTGGCATTCTGAGGGTTTTCAATCTCAGGACTAGGCACAAGTTCCTGAGATTCCCTATTCCCGCCCTGGATGGTCATCGTCTGCTGCCCGGGTTTTGATTTTCCCTTCATAGAAATGCTATAGCATTCCTTGGCAGCGACCTGATCGCCTCAGACAGTGCATATCCCCGAGGAAGAGGGGAATTTTAACGCGAGGTGGCGGATGGAGGTTATTGCTTCGAACGCTATCAAAGTAGGTCGGCCCAAAATAGCATTGTTCGCGGCGGGACAATCAATGATCACAAAATCGAGGAGCTTTGAGACAATCCGGGGTCCCTCTCCCAAGGTGATCACTAGCTCGATTGTTCCTATTGCTGCCAACCCTTCTCCAGAGAATCCATGTAGCATCATGGAGGTGGCTTTCAACTCGATGACAGATAAACCCATCTTTTCCAGCATAGACCGGAATAGCAGGTTCACCGAGCTCCCATTGTCGACCAGTATCCTCCTAACTCTCCTGTTAGCGAGCTAAGCGGCTACGACCAGAGGGTCGTTATGAGGGAACTAGATGTGACTAGTATCTTCCTCGGCGAATATGATTGGTTATCTCTCCAATCGCTGCTGCTTGGGTAGATGATGCTCAGGGACAAACTCTACTCCATTATGAGCCTTAAGTTCATTGACATATCTCTTCTGGGCACCTTTACTTGTGCCAGCTAGATGGGGGCCTCCTGAGATCGTGGAGATCTCTCCTTCTAACACAGGAGGAGGGATGTCCTGATCTATCCGAGACCTGGGCTGACTTATCGGAAAATCTGGATCTGGTTGGCCGACGGGAACCCTATTCCGCACATACTGAGCCAAGGGTCCAGCTCTGATGAGAGTCTCGATCTCATCCTTCAGGTGCCTACAATCATCAGTGTTGTGGCCAATGTCATTGTGGAACTGACAAAACTTGGAGGGGTCTCGCTTACCCTTCTGGTGCTTCAACGGTTCTGGCTTCTTCCAGGGGAGGCGAGCAGAGTTTGCTAGGAAAATGTTCTCCCTAGTGTGTGTGAGCTCGGTATAAGTCGCGTAGACTGGCTTAAACTTTTCCACAGACTTGTTCTTCTTCGGGCCGTGCTGGCCACCCTTGTTGCTCCCTTTTCTCTTGCCTCCACCAAACTGGTTATTCTGTGTAACGGTTTGTGTCGCTGCCACGACATCCGTTCCTACTCCAGCAGGCTGTTCAGGGGCCTAGCTGGTTCCCGCGGCCAACGCTCGCGCCTCCTCCAGGTTTATCCACCCCTGGGCCCTATTTAAGAATTTGTTCATGGTGCTGACACCTTTTCTCTGTATCTCTTCCCATAGCTCGCCTCCGATGAGGATTCCAGTCCTCAAGGCCATAAGCTTGGAATTGTCATCTGCGTCCCTGGCCCGAGCCGCGACGTTTGCGAATCTGCTCAGGTAAGCTTTCAAAGGTTCGTCGGGCTGTTGTCTTACGTTCGCCAGGGTGTCGGATTTGACGCGGGCAGCCTGAGAAGCTCGGAATGCCCTCTTGAAGTCGACAGAAAAGGTTTTCCACGAACTGATGGACTGCTTTTTACTCTGCTTGAACCGTCGCCTGCCCGACCCAGTCAAGGTGGAAGGAAATATTAAACATCTCAGCTCGGGGCCGATGTTGTGGGCCATCATTAGGGTGTTGAACATACCTAGATGATCCGACGAGTCCCCGTCCCCATTGAACTTGGACAAGTGAGGCATACGGAAACTAGGTGGATACGCCATAGCTGCTATGCTGGGGGCGAAGAGCTCAAGTTCGTCCCCCGAGTCGTACTCATCTTTCTCTTTTTCTGATAAGAGCTTCCTCATCAGCTCCTCCATCTGAGCCAGTCGCTCCAGGGTTTGGTCCTTGCTTCCTTGGTTGTTCTGGGGCTGTTCAACAGCTCCAGTTCCATTGTAGGTATTGGGCAGGTTATAGTCCCTCCTTTCTTGAGATAGGTTATGTGGGACATTCCCACTATCACGTACTTCAGATAGGTCCTCCCCTTGGAGAGCACGACTGCTATTTTCAGCTGGATCTCCTCTCTGAGAGTTGAGACGATCTCGGAGGTCACCCCGCGGGGTGACCCGAGGGCTTTGAGCCGAGCTTAAACGATGGCGCAGGTCTTCGCCGAACCTGCCACTTCGATTACTCCCAGTCCAGTAACTTCCATTTGAGAAGCCCGGAGCCCGCCGCTGAGGGTGAGGATCCGGGATTTCTCTGGGCGCCCGGCTGTGATGGGAAGGTCCGACGGAAGGAGGATTTCTCCTGCTGTCCCCATGAGCCGGAATGTCTCGGACTGGACGGGGAGGAGATGGATATCTTATCGGTGACGGAGGATGCCTGACTGGTGATGCAATCCTGGTCCCGTCGGGGCGGATTAAGTTAGGTCACGGCCGCTCCGTTCTACCATCCCCCGCGTCCTGCGCTCAGCGGTCTGAGCGTGGTGCAGGACGGCTGGCCGGGGCGGGCTGTCATCGCGAGCCCTCCCCGAATCTTCTTCGCGAGCTACCACGAGCCCTCCTAGGTGCACTCGAGGGTGGAACTGAACTGGGAGTTGAGGTCCGGACCGATCGGCTGAATGGCTAATCAGCCCTAGGAAGTTCCTCAAATACAGTTCCCTGGTGATGCGACATGGGAGTAGAATTTGATGTCGAGGGTTTGGCCGACCGACTGGGCCTGGGCTGATTACCCCGGCGGGACTTATGAGTCCCACCATGCCTCTTTCCGACGTTAGCATCGGTTGTAAGAGGGGGTAATCGGGCCAAAACCTCTTCGATCTGCTTGTTTGCTTTCGCCAGCTGACTTCTCAACTGTGCATTCTCCATTTCTACCGCCGTGTAGAAATCCGGGGTCGAATTGGGCGGCCGGGGAGCCGAACTTCCAGTGTCGTCTTGGCCCATTGGCTGCTTCCCCGGTCGCTGCTGAACCTTAGGGTTTTTCTCGTCGAATATGGCGGCATGGTGGGCCTCGTGCCCATCACGTTGATCCGCCTTGTTACCATGTCTCGAGCGAGTAACTACCATGGTTGGGTTTTTGCGATAGCACCAATCTAAGAACTCTCAATGAAAGCACCAAATTGCTGACGCGGTTCTTCGGCAACAGATAATTATATGAATAAATGGGATGGATTAGTGCTAAATGATGAACTATAATATGTGAATAATCTCAAAGGAAGGTTATGACTCGTGTACTCTTTTTAGGTGGTTCGAAGGTTAAAATCCCTCTAGTCCACCAGGTATTATTATTGATATCTCTCTGATCTTCCTTACAGGGTGTTTCTTTACAAATTAGAAGCCAACCTTTTGCAACACCCAGGGTCTTCATATTTATAGGGAGAGGACACCTGGGTGTTGGCAAAGGGGGTCATCCCGTGACCTTCTTACCCATCATGTCACTTCTGTGACATTCATGATTAATTCCTAAAACCTGACAATGAAGTGTGGTCTAATCAATAGGTAAGGGGGCTAATGGGCCGCATGGCCCAAACCAGTCATGGGGTGCCTGAACACGCATGTTTATGCTGCGTATCTGAGATTTCAGGAATGGAGTAGACACGTGATGTCTGATATATGCACGTTTACATTGCGTGGTTGACTTTATAAAGGGTTGGAGGTGTCCGCTCTAGATCGTACCCCGAGCTTGATGTGGTCTCAGCGCATGGTGTCCACGCTGCTGACCCGATGCCTTCGAGTATTCTCACTAAACCGTTGGCTACCTCGAGCTAAAGAGGTAGAGACTCGTAACAGCAGCTCCAAGTAGGTGGCTTCCACGTGGCTGATATGATTATGCCCTTTTTCAGATCGTTAATACCCCGTGGATATTTAGGGCATACAGTTATTGTATTATATTATTATAGGATCTATATTATATATAATTATATATTAGTAGAGTCTTCGCCTTCAATTATACTAGTTATATTAGTCTTTTACACATAATACCAGGCAGTGATGGAGCTAGAAATTATGCTTAGTGAGGGCTAAATTATCCTTATAAATTTTAATGTTCAACCAATTTGAGTAATGTTATATACATTTATTTTTTTTAATAGATATGTATATATATAGTAACAAAAAAAGACAAGAGTTAATAAATATGTATATGTTTCTTTTTTAATATTTTCAGCGAACGCTTAAGCCTACCCAAAGGTTTGACTGGCTCCGTCCTTGATAACAGATCCAGTTTGTTTATTGAATGCATGAATTATTTTATGTTAGATATATATATATTGCTCAATGGAAATGGTAAAACCAAAAATACAACTCTATGCAAAATTTTACAATAGACAAGATAATAAATAAACAAGTATTACAACTTTTATTACAAAAATACAAGTAAATAGAAATAGAAGAACAAAAGATAAAAACTATAATAGAAAAAGAAATAACAAGAACAATAAGCAAAAATCTCTCACTTTCACAACCAAAGTGAAGAGCATTTTCCCCTATATTTGTCCAAAAGCTTATTTTGTCCTATCTCAAGCACTAAGGGATTCTATCAATATTTGAAATAGCTCTCTGGAATAATTAAGCATTTTGACGTATTTCTAGCCAAGTGCTCTAGTGGATAGAAATAGAGTTGTCTTACAAGTGAGCATTAGGCTCCTATTTATAGAGTTTGAGATACCCTTTGAATTTCAAATTCCACCAACCCCATGGCTATTACCAATGTTTAATTGGATGTTTATGGAATTAAAATGGAGATTTGAGAGTTACTTGGGATGTTAGAACCGTTCAAACTAGAAAAAACTAAAAAGAGAAATTGGTTGTCAACACCACTTGTCGCGGCCAGGAGCATCAATGGCTGCGACCACTGGCCTCTGTCCCCCGGGGCGCGGCCAGTGATAATCAGTGGCTGTGACCACAAACAATTTTCAGCAACAAAATTTTCGATTTTTCCAAAACGTCACAAACCCTTTCCCACATGATTTTGTAACCTCCATACACCTAATGGGAGTTAAAAACATGTCTCTAAATTACCATATTTCATAATGGCTTTGTGAAATCCAAACTCAAATGTGTAACACACAATCTACACATTATTTAGTAATATTTGGAAGTTACAAATTTGTAACTGATTTTGTAACTCCATAATATTTCACATTTGGGCACACACATGTGTCCAATTTTGTGCCTCTCAATAATATGTTACAAGGTATGATAAATCACATTTGTGTGACAAATTACATTTTGTCACATTATTTAATCTAACATTATATTATTTAAAATAATATAACATTCCCCAACTTAGATTAAATAATCACTTTTTGTAACACTTATTTAACCAATCAAACATTATATTAAAATATAATATTCCCCCACTTGATTAAATAATTACTCTCTATAGAAACCTTTGCATTGGTGCATAAAGTAAAATGTCTTTCGACTTGAATTTTACCTTAGTGTAATTATCACAAAGTTTGTTGAAATTTTGGTTGCCGAAGCATTGAACCACTATTCCTTGATAACAAACCGATGATAACACACACATTTGCTATTTTCACTTGAGACCTCAATGTCTTGCTTTTGCACCGTTAATGCCCATTTGCACATTCCATTCATAGAATTTTCTTGAGAATGACTCCTAATTCTCATGAGGGGCGGCACCACCCCTAGGTTTATATATGTATAACTCTTACAATATTTTGTTACCCTAAAATACTTATCTTTTCAAGACCGAGTTCTATTAAAAAACCTTTCGGTTTTAACCCTTATTTTGGTAACACGCTAGTACTCATATCTCAGATGGGACAAAATTTGAGTACTACTACTATTCACTTGATTGACTTGTTATTACTTATTGAACCTAATACTAGTGTTGTTACTAGTATTAAGATAGGTTACCATCAATCGTGAATCTCTTTAGGGAGTCTAAGTCTCATCCCTTGAGATGTAGAAATGATTCCATTTGAGTCATTTATTTTCTTATGTATGCATACTTAAACACTCTCATTATTTTATTCAAACTTTGTTGCTAGCTATAGTTTGATTAAAATAGTTACTCATTTAAAATAGTGATTTTTACCATAGTCAACACCCCCAGTATTTTATAGTTCAATATCCAAGATAAACATTTTCTTGAATATTAATTATGAAAAACTCTTTGTTTCTAAAATTTTCCTTTATGCTTTAAATTGATTCATTCTTGAATCAAAATATTACAAACAATAACTTTAGACATCAAACATGTCTAGATTTATTCATTCTATGCATATATAGTAAAAGTAATTTAGAATGTGTAATTCCAAATCACATATTTGATAGGATGAACAAATTAATCGATTCTTATTAACAAAATAAATTGATTAACTTTGGAGCAACACCCCCACATTTCTCACACAATGATAATAAAATATCATTTTAAAATAGAAATCTCTTCATTTCCATTAAGTCATTTATCCTCCAAGATAAATCTAGACTTATAATTCTCAAAGTTCATCATGAGTCCTCAAGCAACATGATAAGCTCACAATAGATCAAAATAAACAAAATCTCAACGTTAGTTTATTTTGACTCTTTTACTGGCAAGAGCAAGACACACTTCTTTGAAAGTAACTTTCACTTGGTTGCTTTCTTTTATATATTTTAGAAAATAAAATATGTGAACACAAATGTCATGTGAAAATTTCTCAAATAAATGATCATTAATTTTCACTTTTAGTTGTTTAAATAATCTCAACATCACTTAAACAACTTTTGTGTATTTTCTAAGAGTCTCTTTGCATATTCTTTTGAAAACACCACTTTGACATCCATTGATTTTATCATCAAAATCAATTTGAAGATGTCAATTTTTTTAAACACTTTAAATAAAAGAAAATAAACCTTCATTGATTTATTTAAACACTTTGATTTCTTATGCTTTATTTTAAAATTATCTTCTCATTTAGATTAATAACATACCGTCATCTTTAACCAAAATTAAAAAAGGTAACTTTAATCTATTCACTATTGGTGTAAAGAATCAAAATTGCTTCTCCAATTTTGAAATGTCTCATTGTTGAGACATTGAATATTTAAGAATTATTGTCACTAAATAATTCTCAAATATATTTCATTTGACTATACTCTAGACTCCAAGTCTATTGGACAATATGCTATCTCAAATTTTGGATCCACCTTGATCCATTTTTCTTGCAATAGCAAGACACGACCATTAAAAGATATGGCCCATTTAGGTTCATCTTTTCTTATCTCATAAATGAGATGCTCATCTTTTGAATGAGAAATTTTTAAATTCTCAAATAATTCTTTTATTCACAAATCACATACTAACATGTCTCTTTATTAATATGTAAACATAAATTACAAATATCATACACATATGATTTCACATTTCTATTGATTCACAAAATCAATATATTTATACATGTCATATAAAACTCATAAAATTTTCATTCTAATAATTTCTCATTATCACAAAATAAGACAATTATATAGCATGCTAGCATATTGCCCAATAATTATTTACACAATATGTTAATTAATCACATATAGCAAAAACATAAGATGTTGAATTATCTTCTAACCTAACCACTATATTTGCAAAAGCAAAGAAGATTAGAAAACAATGAACCTCATTTATAAAATTTTATTCTTCTCATTTCTATCACTATATAAAAGTCATTAGGTCTTCTAAGAAAACCAAAGAAGAACATTACCTTATCTTATCATCTTTCCAAAGTTGGATCCACACAAGATCTCTATGGTTTTTCCTTCCATTGAAAAGGAAATTAAGCTTTTGATTGTTAGAGATATATATATTTCTCAATGAAAATGGTAAAACCAAAGACACAACTCTATGCAAAATGTTACAATAGACAAGATGATAGATAAATAAGTGTTACAGCTCTTATTACAAAATTAAAACTAAATAGAAATAGAAGAAGAGAAGATAAAAGCAATAGTAGAAAAAGAAATAACAAGAACAATAATCAAAACTCTCTCACTTTCACAACAAAAGTGAAGAACATTAGGGATCACCAACTTGAACAAGGTTTACAACCTTTGTCCAAAAGCTTATTTCCCCCATCTCAAGCACTAAGGGATTCTCACAATATTGGAAATAACTCTCTGGAATAATCAAGCATTTTAGTGTACTTTTATCCAAGTGCTCTAGAGGATAGAAATAGAGTTGTCTTACAAGTGAGCATAGGCTCCTATTTATAGAGTTTGAGATACCCTTTGAATTTCAAAATCCATCAACCCCATGGTTGTTACCAATGTTTAATTGGATGTTTATGAAATTAAAATGAAGATTTGGGAGTTACTTGGGATGTTAGAACCGTTCAAATTGGAAAAACTGAAAAAGAGAAATTGGCTGTCAGCACCACTTGCTGCGGCCAGAAGTATCAATGGCTGCGACCACTAGCCTCTATCCCCCAGGCCGTGACCAGTGATAATCAGTGGCCGTGGCCGCATGCAATTTTTAGCAACAAAATTTTTAGTTTTTCCAAAATGTCCCAAACCCTTTCCCACATGATTTTGTAACCTCCATACACCTAATGGGAGTTAAGAACATGTCTCCAACAACCATATTTCATAAAGTCTTTGTGAAATCCAAACTCAAATGTGTAACACACAATCTACATATTATTGGGTAATATTTGGGAGTTACAAATTTGTAACTGATTTTATAACTCGAAAATACGTCACATTTGGGCACACACATGTATAACGCCCTGGTTACTCCAAGACTGTTACTGTGAACTTTAAATCGTGATTAACTCGCTAAATGAGTCATTTGGTTATAAAAATGAATCTAGGTATTATTAATAGGCTAAGGTGAAAAATCTAGATCAAAAGGAAAGGTTAATTTTATTTAAAACATATAATTGTACATGGGCCCATAAAAGCGTTTACATGTTATTTACAATCCAAAATGGTCATTACAGTGTAAAAGTTACAACCCACCGACCTAAGCAGCAAAAATAGGATTAACCCCTAGCTCCTCTAAGAAACACATTAGCTGTGGTGGTCAAGCGACCACATATATACACATCGCCACCTAAGCTTTCCACTCAAGGCTGGGTGAACTTTTCTTTCCCTTTAGCTGCACCACATAGCACCTGTGAGCCAAGGCTCAGCAAGAAAACTCATTACTTCATGTATACAATATCAATTGATGATTATGATAATCATACTAGGCTTGTAGCCCAAATCAGATAAGTGAAGATCAATAAAGATTCTGATAATCATGCTGGGGCTTGCAGCCCAATCAGATTAGTGACTATTAAGTCATACTCCGAATAGATGACTAATAAGTCTTTCTCTAGGGCTCTGCACCCTAATTAAATAAGTGACTATTGAGTAACACACTATGCAGGTGGCTAATAAGTCAACCTCTAAGGATTTGTTCCCTGTATAAATGACTGATAAGTCCATCTCAAGGGTTCTGCTCCTTAAATAGATGGCTAATAAGTTCGTCTCTGGGGATCCGCTCCCTAAGCCATGTGACATGTCGGTCACCTTAGCCTTTTGGCTCTGGCTGTAAGTAACTAGCCTTTAGACTAGACAAGCGCTTTTGTTTTCATCGAACTTAAGGTCGGCCAAGCATTTCATGCTTATGTTGATAATGCTTATGTCAATTAGATCTAATCTTTTCGGCTTGTGTTAAACACGCTAATATCGTTCTTGACCATAAGCCAATACCATACGACCAGTGCTCAGTACTACTGCCGAACTTGACTAATAAGTCACAGCTTCACAATCAATACTGACACCATTTCTGATTCTGACTAATAAGTCAGTACCATTCACAGATAAGCAAGACTTCTAAGCATTTAATATGCAATCAATGTCCACATATAGAGCACTCAACATGCCTCATTAATAACCATCCATGTCACATAGTGGGTGCAATTTTCTTACCTCTAGTTCGAGCGTCAACAATAAAAGAGCGACCCCTGAGAACAATCGGTCCTTAAATCCCTTAGCGGTTACCTAGTCATAACCAAATATGGAATTCCATAAATAAAGTCAATAATAAAAGGATCTTGATCTAAACCTCGCTCCCGGGACCTCGAATCGTACTAAAACGGTTAGTAGATTCGATCTTGAGCCTTAGGAATTGAAGCCCCGAGCCAAAAACCCTCAAAAGTACCCAAATAGTACCCTGGAAAAATAGGGTAGCACTACAGTGCTGCCCCCCAGGCGCCATGGTGCTACAAGAAGGGTTGTTATGCCCTAAACAACGTTGTAGCGCCCATCCTTGGGCGCTGTAGCACCAGAACCAGGGTGTTTCAACCCTGGTTTTTCCCCTTCGAGTTTTCCAATTTTCAAACTTCAAAAACTGAATCCAAACCTCAACAAAACTCATAAATGAACCCAAAAAACCCATTCTAAAAGTCTTAGGCATCAAAACCCAATCAAACTTCGCCAAAAACTTCATTGAATTCACAACTATCAAATCCAAAATTCCAGCTGAAAACTAATTGAAAACGTGGCAAAATCCAGAGTTTCCATGGCTGAATTCTTACCTCAAGCTCAAGATTAAACCCTCTTCAATGGTAGAACACAATCCTATACCCTCAAGGCTTGATTCCCTAGCTTGAATCCTCAATTGGAGCTTCAAAAATTTCAAAGGAAAGGAAGAAAAAGATGATTGGGAGAAGAAGGAAGATACGTGCTCTGTTTTGGTTTAGTTTTCTACAACCTTCTAGTTCATATATAATCTTAGGTCAAATGACCAAAATTCCGCTAGGTTAAGTAAAACCCTTTCAAGACTAGCAAGGGCAAAATCGTCATTTCTCGTCTATCTCGTCAATTATAATTAACGTCCTCAAATTCCCGTTTGCACGCCCTGATTTTCCCACAGGCTGTTAGCGAGCTGAGATACGGCCTAATCATGAGATACGGCATAATCATGTCTACCACGTGGACATCCCCAAGACCGGAGCTGCCATCGAATGATCCTACCTCCTTAGCTCGAGGTAACCTAAGGGTTCGCCAAGATTAGACTTAGTCTGGACTCTGAAGGCCACAGGTCGTGGGAGGCATCCAGCTCGTGATACGAGCTAGAGTTGGAGGCTATGACCTTTTATAAAGTCAACCACGCAAGGTAAACGTGCATATATCAGACATCACGTGTCTGATATATCCCTGACTTCTCGGACACGCAGCATGAACGTGCGCATTCTGGCACCCACGACTGGGTTGGGCCGTGCGACCCATTATCCCCCTTACCTATTGATTAGACCACACTTCATGTGTCAGGTTTTAGGAATTAATCATGAATGTCACAGAGTTGACATGATAGGTAAGAAGGTCACAGGATGACCTTCTTACCAACTCCCAGGTGCCCTCTCCTATAAATATGGAGACCCTGGGAGTTACAAAGGGTTGGATTCTATTGCGTAAGAAATACCCTGTAAAGAATACCAAGCATATAGCAATAATATTGACTGGTGGAGTAGAAGGATTTTAACCTTTGAACCACCTAAAATCGTAATTGTGTCACCAGCCCATTCCTAAAAAGATCATTCATCTATTTCGGTTCAACATAAGCACTAATCACTTCCTCTTATTTTCTTAATTACCTGTTGGCGAAGAACCGCGTCAACACCGTTATTCTCAATATTCTCAAATGCTAATAAATCATATCCCATTACCCTTTAATTCCCGGTAATGTACTAATCATCAAAATACCCTTAGACTCACCCCGAGCCTCGAAATTAATCCCGTTATGACCAAACCGCTAACTTGCATTCAAAGATTGTCTCATGCCGAATAGCTCGAACATATCCACATAATAATATGGCCTCGTCCATAATTCACTAACATGCATGAAAATATACAAATATGCCATCAACGGGCAAAATTACCAAAATACCCTTATAATGAAAAGTGGACCCACATGCATGCATTTATCTTCATATAATAATATAATTCACATAATCATGCATATACTCATTTAACGGCATAATAAATCAATTATGGCCCTCCCGACCTTCTAATTTGACCATTAAACCTCATTAGGAATTTTGGGGAATTCCAACATGTGTCCAATTTTGTGACTCTCAATAATATGTTACAAAATGGGACAAATCACATTTATTTGACAAATCATATTTTGTCACTTTATTTAATCTAATATTATATTATTTAAAATAATATAACATTTAAGACTTCAAATAAAAAGTACATCAATCGTGACCTTATTAATTCTTTTATTTTAATCCAATAACAAATGATGGGACTTACAATGTTTTCTCAATTTTAAACTTAACCCAACTAAGCTGATTAGCACACGCAAATGATTGCCTTGAGGTTAAGTAAACATGGTATAAATTAAGGTCACAAATTTGTTCAGTAGTTGAGCCACAAATGTAAGTGCCACCATGATGCTCATGATTAAATAAATACAACTAACCACTAAAGGATAAGTCAAAAATTACTATCTTAAAAAAAAGTCATTAATTCAACACTCTTTGCTTAACCTAAAAAGCCACGTTCATTGGCAAAAAGTCAAGCCTTTGTCATAAAAGTGCCATAAATTTTGCAGCTCCAACTGTATTATATATAACACAATCCATGTTTTTCTCTTTGCACTGTGCAGCCGTGACTCAAGGCATGCAATTCACAACCATCCCTAACGTATGCCGTGACAGTTCTCTTTATTTTGGGTAGTTATATCGGCCAATTGGAGGAAAATGGCCCAAACAGTCACGTATGAGTAAGAATATTGTCATTATTTTTAATATTATAGCAAAATGGCCAAATTGGTTATAATTTATTAGTTCTATATATATGCAGTTATTATATTACCATTTTATTAATTCTTGATTTAAAACAATATGTCTATGCAGGATAAGATAATCTACAATGTAACATACTAATGCACCTATGGAACTTTTTCTTTTGAATTAATCACTAAAATTGATTTTTATAACCATGCCATACACACACTAAGAAAAACAAAGCACAAATCTTATGTGATTCAGTCATTAGAACATTCCTAAAATTATCAATGATTATCCTCAACATAAACATACAAATTATCCGTCCTAAAATTGAAAAGAGTTTTGCATCCAATTTTTAAAGGGGTTTTTTTTTATCAAAAATACATATTTTTTTATGGTTTTTTTTTTACATTTTTACGACCACTAAAGTTTTTTTAATAATTTTACTAACTCAAGTTTTCAAAAATTAAATTTTAAAGTTTCATAATTACAAAAATACGATCTTAACTAGACATTAACCCTACAATAATACAATGTTGAAAAAACAACCTAAACTTAATTAGACAACAACCCCACATCAATACAGTATTGAAAAAACACATGCAAATCAACTAAACATCAACACACTGCATCAACAAAAAATAAACTAAAAAATAAAAACAAAATAATATTGAAAAACTTATTACTGCATTGTAAAATGTGTCAAAAATAAACTAACAATATATATAAAACATATGAATATAAACCCAAAATAAACTAAAAAATAACAACAACAAAAAACAATATTGAAAAGCTTATCATTTCATTGTAAAATGTGTAACGAAAAACTAAAAATTTATGCAATTAAAAATCAACTAAATATTAACCCAAAATATATTAAAAAAAATTAAATATACACCAAAAATCAACTCACATAATAATGATAAAGAAACGGAAAAATTTACATTTACCAAAATACACTAAAAGTACAATAACAACTAGATGTCAACCTAAAATATGACTATGAACAACTTCACATATATCTAAAATAAACCAAAAATCAACAGTAAAAAAACATACATAATTTAATTAAAGTACATAAAATAAACATATCATATACTTAATATAACCTAAAATTATATATAGAGTCTCAATTATAAATCAATAAGATAAATATATATAAGCAAAGTAGACTCCAAACAAAAATTATACTCAAAATAAATTAATAAAATAATCAAAATCAACCTGAAAACATATGCACAAAAAAATAACAGTAAAATATACTTTGAAAGATGGCATGAAAATATGTTGACACAATAATATAATAAGAGCAACTTGGTACTTTTAAACCGCTTTATACTAATATAATTATATATTTATATATAAACTAGGAGTGAGTGTGAGTATTTTTTATTTTTTTTCTTCTCTTAGTCGGTGACTGTTGGGAATTGTTTTTTTTTCTTTAATCCTTATCTTAAATGCATTCCAAGCACAATGATAGAAACACAAATAAATATATAATATATATATATATATATAATATAAATGAAACTAGTGTAACAGAGAGAAGCCATTGACGAAAATTTTTCACTGAGTATATTTAAATATGGAAGGAAGGTCAAAAATTGAACAGGTTGGAGGTTGGTTATATAAATATGAATGAAACTACTAAAATAGAGAAAAGTCATTAACGAAGCTTCCTTATAGAGCTTAGTTTTTTGCAGAGAGTTGTTTTATATCTAGTATTTATCTGCAACTATGTCGTTTGTAACGTACCAAATTTCTTAATAAGGCTTAGGGTCTTGATTAGGGAGCCAGAATGATAAATTATAGAAATTATATGATTATGTGATATATATATATATATATGTATCAATATGTGATTATGTGAGTTATATTATAATATGACTTGATATGCATGTTTCGGTGTATTAAATGTGCATGAAGACCAATTTCTGATTAATGAGACAATTTTCGTAATTTGGTCTGTTATGAGTATATTTGGCATATATGTGGTATATGTGTAGGACCACATTATTATGTAGATATATTTGTGTTACTCGATGCTAGACGATCCTAGGGAGCAAGCTAGTGGAAAAGTCACAACGAGACCCATATTTGACTCGGTGTGAGTCAATGGGTATATTGGGTATTTAGCACATTACTGGGATAATGGGTAATGGGAATGATCATTTGATGATATATTGGGAGATAGTGAGATCAAGAGGGAATTCTGATAATTTTGACTATTTTACCCTGGTGGCGTTTTCGGGACCCCGAACATTGGGATTTGCTTGAGGTTACTTAAGCTTGAAGTAACCTGGCAGATATATAAAAAGAGAACGTACGGTTCCTTCTTTCTGTCGTTCATTCATTTGACGCCCGTTAGCATTTTCGAAGGAAACTCGAGTTTTAGGACTCGAATTCAAGCAAGGTTAGAGTTATAACGATTCTAGGGAAGATTATAAGCTTGCTAGCCAGATGATTCAACTGGGAAACGACTCAATCAGAGGTAATTCAAGCTTTAAGTTGTGAGTTTTCGAGTTTTTAAACTTTGATTGGATTTTATGCTTTGATGAGTTTTTGAGTTGTTTGAAGGTTGGGTTTTGATGGTTTTGGGCCATTGGGATGTTTGAGAACTTTGTTTTTGAGATTTTGTTATGTTTAGATAGGTTTTTGGAAAGTTTGTAAATAGGGAAAACAGAGAAAATGGTCGGGTTCGAGGTTGGGTCGCGACCTTGTTCTTGGGCGTCGCGACCTATGTGAACCCAGGACCAAGAGGGGTTATGCCTAAGGGGTGCGCCGCAACTCTAGGGGCAAGTCGGGGCCCGCGTCCTAAAGCCCGGGCAGAGGGTTGCCTGTCTAGGAGGCGCGCTGTGACCCCCAGGGTCAAGTCGTGGCCCGCCTGAGCACTTTTCGCCAGGTTGTGTTTTTAGTCGTGGGAAATTAAACCTAAGGGCTCAGGATCGATTCTACTACCCGGTTTGGTAGGATTCGACGTCCCAGAGGCTAGGACTTGGTCCAGAAGTCTTTATTTTCTCGTTCTAACAAGATTCTATATTATGGTTGTGACTAGGTTATCAATAGGGGCTCAAAATCAAAATCGTGCTCGATGGTCGTTTATTGGTAACCTGTGCTTGGACCAAAGGTAAGAAAATTGCACCAAATATGTGATACATGCGATGCATGTGATACATGTGATTATGACATGACCTAAATGTTGAATATGGAATTGATCAGAGCTTGAGTCTCTATAAATGTGCATGATTATGATTATGCTTGTGATTATTGATTAAGCATGTTGAATGCTTTATATTTAGATATTTGACACATGATATATGTCTGTTTGCATTCTCTTATTGAGAAAGGCTTGACTTATTAGTCAAGAACGACAATAGTGTTGAACGCTGGTTGTAAAGCATTGACCTATCAGTCAAGGTCGACAATAGCGCTAGTCGTAAAGCATTGACTTATTATTCAAGGTCGGAAATAGCGTTGAGCGCTAGTCGAAGGCATTGACTTATCAATCAAGGGCGGCAATAGCGCTGAGCGCTGGTCGTTTTGGTTAGGCGAACCAGAAGTGTCAAGTACACTTAAACAGAGGATAGGACTAAGGGATCCGGGGTGACTTATTAGTCCCAAATCCTAGCATTGACTTATTAGTCAAGAACGGATTTAACATGTTGAGTGCTGGTTAGCGCTAGGTACGCTTATATAAAGGATATGACTAAGGGACCTGAGGTGACTTAATAGTCACATATCCTATCATTGACTTATTAGTTAAGAACGGCCTTAGCACATTGGGTGCTGGTCAGTCCCAGGTACGCTTATACAAAGGATAGGGCTAAGGGCCCCGAGGTGATTTATTAGTCCCATATCCTAGCATTGACTTATTAGTCAAGGACGACATTAGCACGGTGAGTGTTCGTCGTAATGCATTCACTTATTAGTCAAGGATTGCATTAGCACGACGAGTGTTGGTCGTAAGACATTGACTTATTAGTCAAGGACGACATTAACACACTGAATGTTGGTCGTAAGGCATTGACTTATTAGTCAAGCAAGGCGATAGCGCGCTAAGCGCTAGTCCTTATGATCAATCAAGTAACTGGTTACCTTACACAGAATTTAGAAAAAGAAACATACAATCTAAAAAAAAAAGGAAAAAATGTTCATAATAAATAAAAAAATAATTTTAAACACAATTCATATTATAAAAAAAAAATTGCAAAACAACTAAAGAAAAATTTAATATAAAATTAGTAATATAAAAATAAAACAAATAAGCTAAAAAATAACAATTAAATTGCCAACATACCTTTCCAAATTAATAAAACTTGATTAAGAGTAAAATCATAAACCAACTTTTTATACAAAAATATGAGAAAATAAACCTATAAAAGTGAAAATTCTTAAAAAAAAATGCCATAAATTAACTTTTTTATGAAAAAAAAACCATATTTTGCACATTCTAATAAGATAAAATTATCATATAAAATGTAATTTCCAATGTCATAAGACTAACAACATAATACAAATCTTTTGACCCTTTTGATAAGGCTTTCGACTTCAATCTCAAGGCAGCTATGTGGGCCTGGGGCATGTAAGATTGGGCTACTTGGATTAGGTCTAATCCAAGACACGTGCATTTCAATTAGGTACGGTTATAGTAACCATTGAATTCATTTCAAAAAAAAAAAAAAGGAATTTTTAAAAAATATGGCTTTTATACCATCAATGTGCAAAAATATGGGAGTTATACTCTTCTTAATTTGTATAGAAAATTTATTAAAAAAAAAGTTAAAGTATGGGAAACACAATTAGTAGCTAACTAAAATATGAAAATGTCACTTTTTTTTTTATCATAGTTATGTTTTCTTTGATTTTGAAGGTAATTTTTTTTTTTCCATCATTTTTTTATTACTTTTTCTTTTTTTTCCTTACTTGTTTTTTCTTCCATTTTTTCCTTTTTCTTTTTTTTTCGACCAATTTTTCCTTCATCTTTTTTTCTTTCCATTTTTTCATTATTCTTTTTTTTTTTCATTTTTATTCATTTATCTATTTTTTTCTTTTATTTGTATTGTATTGTTTTTTTTTCATTCTATTTTTTCTTCATTTTTGTATTTATTATTTTCTCTTTCTATTTTTTTCTTTTTTCATACATATGAGCTTTCTTTTCTTCTTCCATTTTTTTTTCATTTTATTCTACTGTTGACCCAAGATTTGGCCAACTGACACGGAGTCAAAACGTAATTGATATGGACGAATGTATAGAGAAGAACGCAATGACAATAGTAAATAAAACACGGTAATTTATAGTGGTTCGGCCCCAGGATCTGGTAATGACCTACGTCCACTTAGAATAATATTGATATAAGATCAGAATGGTGATCAAAGAACCAGGGTTCAATGAGTTTCACACTCTTCTCAAGAACAATACAGATTTACTTGGAGAATTACTATTGCTTCCTATGATTCCAAAGTACCAAGAAAAAAAAGATCCCCTCCCTTGAGCTATCTCCTCTTATTTATAGGCTCAAGGAGGGTTATAAGAGATTGTTACAGATATTCTTTCCTGAATAATCGGGTATCCAGAAGATTGTATGAGATAAATTCGGGATTCATAAAGATCTTCCCATAAATGTTGCCTTGTATGCGGAACTACCGACCAGACTGGTCGCAGGTAAGACAGGCTTGCCCTGCTTCTACTGTGTCTCCTGGTCGATACTCTAGCATATGCTTCCAAGTATCAGCCATGTGTCAAGAGATTATTTGCCACGTCACCAATGCTAATTTATTGGATAACATCTACCAATCTTTTCATTCATATTTTTTTTCTTCATTTTTCCATTATTTTTCTTCTTCTTCTTTTCATTCTTATTTATTCATCTATTTTTTTTCATTCATCATTTCTTTTGTTTTTTTTTTCATATTTTTTTTGTACTTACTCTTTTCTCATTCTATTTCTTTTTTTTTTCTTTTTTTTCACACATATATTCTAACATTACATAATTATTCTACTATTTTTTTATTTATCTTTTATTATTGTAATTTTTTTATAGTTTTTTCCACTATATGTAAAAAAAAAATCAAATAAATTTTTTCAGCATTTTTTTTTTACTGTAACACTTATAGGAATACCAAAATTTGGAAAGAAAACTAATAAAAATATGAAAACGTGAATAAGTAACTGGTTACCTTCATATTCTTTGTGTGTATATTTCTGAGGGTAACTGGTTACTTTCATGTTCTGGTGTGTGTATATTTGTGGTTTCTTTATGGTAACTAGTTACTTATGTTACTAAAATCATAGTTACTTCTTCTTCCTTTTTTAATGAAGTGTTCTTCCATTTTTTTCCTTCATATTTGATGTTTATTTTCATATTTAATATGAGTAACTCGTCACCCCTCTTAGGTAACTGGTTACTCCTCTTATAGCAGAAAGTTACTCATCTCAGGATAACTGGTTACCCCTCCTAGTACATGTTATTTAACTTAGCTCTAGGATTTTTTTTTAAGATCAATCAAGTAACTGGTTACCCTACCAAGGATTTGAAAAAAAAAATGTACAATCTTAAAAAAACATGTTTATAATAAATAAATAATAATTTTAAAAACAATTCATATTACGAAAAAAAATTTGCAAAACAACCAAAAAGAAATTTAAAATAAAATTAGTAATATAAAAACAATATAAAAAAACAAATAGCCTAAAAAAAAAATAATCAAATTACAAACATACCCTTCCAAATTTGATTAAGAGTAAAACTATGGCATAAACCGACTTTTATACAAAAATATGGGAAAATAAACCCATAAAAGTGAAAATTCTTAAAAAAAGCCATAAATTAACTTTTTTTTTTTAAAAAGCCATATTTTTGCACACTCTATTAAAAATCTCATATAAAATGTAATTTCCTCAAAAAAAAAAAAGGACCAGCCCAACTAATTTTTAAGCTTAAATAGTCAAACTGCATTTTTATATGATGTCATCTAGCCCAGCTCACCACCATAGCTACAAATATAAAGAAAAAATTACATAAAATATCAATTTTTGCTAAAAAGATTACATTTTTATGATCGAACATTTTTTCTTCTTCAATTTTATGGTTTTAAGAAATTTTTTACATTTTTACAGTTTTGTCTTTTTTTTTTGTGTTATTTTTAAGTTGTTTTTAGTTTTTTTTTTTGTGTTTTCATGTTGTTTTTAGGTTGATGTTTAGTTGGTCCAATAAGTTATTTTCAAGTTGTTTTTTAGTCGTTTTTCCTAAAAACCGTATTTTCGTAATTATGAAACTTTGAAAATTGTATTTTTGAAAACTTGAGTATATATTTTTGAAAAAAAGAATAGAAATCGTAAAAAAAAATGTGTATATATGAAAAAAAATCTCAAATATAAAAAGACAGTGAATTTCTTTTTAATTATATATATGATTACTAAATTCAATAGAAAATAATATAACAATAAATTTTAAATTTGGTGGTAATAGATTTCAAAGTAAAGAAAAATAAAATAATGAAAAGTATTAATTAGAAATTTTTTAAAAGAAAGTTATTTGACATTAGTTATGATTATCCTGTTGCTTAAATTATATTTTTAAAAAAAAAAAATTTAACTCGAAATTCAAGAGAAAAAAATAATAAAAATTTTAAGTAGAAAACAAAACTATTATACGTAACATCTCACTAAATTAATTTTATTCAAACTAAAAAAAAACTTATTCATAGTTATTAATTTTATTGTAGTTATACATCTCAATTAGCTTTCATATATTGTGAAATATTAATAAATGCTTACCAAGGGGCATTATATTTACATCCTAAGAATACCCATTAATTAAAAAAATTAATTTTTAAATTCATTTCTAATACTTTTTCTTAATATTTTTTTTTAGGATTCCTTAATTTCATTTTTTGTTAATTTCAATAATTTTATTTATATTATTTTCATTATTTTTTTAAATTATGTATAATTTTTTAGAAAAAAAACTCTTATTTTAAAAAGTTTTTATATATTTTTTGTTTCATTTTTTATTTAAAAATATATATTATTTATATGTGTTTTTTAGAATATGAAAAAGAAAAAAAATTAGAAAAATATAAGCATAAGTTGAAAAAAATATAATATATATTAATTTTTAACAAAATAGGATGTACTAATCAAATTTTGGAGTGCAAATATAATGTCCCGCTTACCAAATAATAAACAAATAGTAATAGAAAGTATAAAATAAAATTTTAATATAAATGGTATACACATAAAAGGTTATTAAAATAGAAATAAGTTGTAACAAAAGGTCAGATAACAAAATGAATTGTTACTAGATAATAACTAACAGCAACAAAAAGTTATCAAGAGATAAACAAGTAGATTTATTGGTGATTGAATAAAAAGTTTTCTTCAAAAGTATTGGTGACTAATAGTTACAAAATTGTTGGTAATTAATATGATAACTTAACCAAACCATTGGTAACTCTCTTTTACAAAAGTATTGATGACTAATCTAGTCACTCGTAGTTACAAAATTGTGGTGACTAACTAATAACTCTTTCAAACCAAATTGTTTGTGTTAGTAACTCATGTGATAATTGTGTCTTAGAGAAACTAAGTTCATAATCATCAGTAACAAAACCGTTATATCTCATAAAAACCAAGTTTGTAACTATTGTCTCTCAACGTAGCCAAGTTCGTTGATAACTGGAAATAGAGTTATTTAACTTTTTTTTGTGCATTGAATTAGTTTTGTTCTCAAGCAGTTTTAGTTTATTTTAGTGACTTTTAATTAGTTTTAATTCAGTTTTGAATAAATATTTATTTTAATTAATTTTTAGATTATTTTAATTTAGTTTCTCATCAAGTAATTACTTTACATCAATTAAGTGTAATTTTTGAAGATAGTTAAATTGATTTCAAATGTTAGTTTTTGGTGTAGGGATGCCATGATTGCTGCAACATTTTCTGTAGCAAAACACACAATAAAATTACATCGACTGATTTGGCTTGGTTTTAAGTGGTCCAAAGGAGGGGAATGAGTCTTGCACTTAATAGAAAAAGAAATTGGGCAAATATAGGATAGTTTCCCTAATTTGTGGTGCCCTAGTTTTATAAAGAGTAAATGACGGCTAAAATATTTAATGTTTTCAAAATGTTTCAATTTAATACCCAATTTTTTTTATTGCGGTAAATGTACTTAATATTTTTAAAATGTTACACTTTTATGCTTATTCTTTAAAATTATTTAGAGAAATAATAAGAAAGTGAAGGAAAAATATATGATTTTAGTTATTTTTAAAATTTTAAATTATTTTCACTTTCAAAATAAAAAAAATAAGATTAGTAAAATCAATCAAAATAATTAAGACTTATATTTTTCCAATAAGTTTTAAATTGATGAAAATATATATGAGTTTTTAATTATTTTAAATAATTTTCATTAGTTTTGTTATACCCAGATTTCGAGCCATGTTAAATGTGACCTCGAAAGCTGGATTCGCAGCGAATGAACCCGTAAAGTTCGAAGTATGCTCCAGGATTGAATATCGAGTCTGCAAGACTCGAGACGACCTCGAATGTGGTGGCCTCGAAACGTTCACGATCTCGAAAGGTAGCTCCCGAGACGCCTCTACCCTCAGGAATGAACTCGGATCAGGGACTCCGAGCCTGATGTACGTACGATCTCGAAGCCATGTGACCTCAGGAGATGTCATTAGCTCGAAAGCTGATGAGAAATCTGGGAGATTAAGGCCTTGGAGATATATGATAATGACTTTGAACATCTATAAGTGTTGTTTATAAGGGGCGTGCTCTGCATTTATTATTGTAAATCCCATAAAATCATGGGATATTATTCAATTAGTTATATGCCCCCTGGTCTTCAGGGGACGTTTCCTTTTATATCGGATTGCAGGCATTTAAAGCCATTTATTTTATTTACACAAAAAGAGTAACTACCCAAAATATGTGGGATAGTATTCTGCAACCTTCTCTATAAATAGAGAGGTCATGCACCATTGTAAAGGACCGAAATTCTGAACCTTGAGAGAAAACTCTGAAGAATTCATACTTAAGAATTTTCAGAGATAATCTTGAGTTTAATAACAGAGACTCGTGGACTAGGCAGATTTAACTGCTGAACCACGTAAAAATCGTGTTTTGTGTTGTTATATTTTAATTGGTCATTACTGTTTGTTGTTTACGTGCTCTTCTTTCACTGATTGACAAAAAACGGCGTCAACAGTTTGGTGCTTTCATTGAGAGCCTTAAGCATTCATCCCTGAAAAGTCATGGCCACTAACAATCAGAACACACCTGAAGAAAATTACCCAAGACGTCCTGGAAAACAGCCAATGGAGAACCCGGATGTTGAAGAGAGAAGTGGGTCTTCTGATTCCCGGGGACCACCTCCTCCACCGAGAGATGAGGATATGTACTACAATCCTGAGCGGTATGTTCCTATTGTGGAACTTGAGAACCGGCAATTGAAGCAGCAGTTGGCAGAGGCCAACAGACGGAATGAGGAGTTGGCAAGGATAGCCGCAGAGGCGCAGGTGGCTCAGCCCCCGCCTCTGCGCGAAAACCAAGTCCCTCCTCCAAGGGACGTGCATGTTCCTCCCCGTAGACCTCGTGGGCGTCCACGAAAAGATGCTACCACAAGGAGGCTGACTCAAACTCCGGCACCAGCAGAGCCATTCGCTCCACCTAGGCCCCAGAGGAGAACTCGGGCTCGGGCCCCGGCTAACCCGCCTGTGGAAGTGCCTGCAGGAACTGAGAATAACCAAACCCCTGCAGAGGCTCGGACTCAGGTACCTGGGAGCGCACCAAATGCGACCGACCCATCTTGGGCAAATTCTGGACCCTCTAGGCCGCGACAAGGGTGGCAGCCACCGTCGCCTATACGGTTCCCTCCATCACCCATAAGATATCCTTCGCCCCCCCCGCAGGAACGCTCAACCCATTCGAGATCAGGATGAAGGGCGTGCGGGGGAAAGATAAGGAAACAGGGAGACTTTCCAGGAGCGGAGAGGCGCCCCATCTGAGAAAAGTCAAACGTCTCAGTCTCGCACCGCGGAGACGAGGCGACGTGGGAAGAAACCATCACGAAATAACCAAGCAATGAGTTTTACCAGTGATGAGTCCGGAGATACCAGGTCGGTCAGTAAGCATGACTGAGGTCGTAAGAATACCGGAAGCCGCAAAAATCGTCACGACCTGTGAGATCACCTGAATCAGAGTCGGGGTAATGGCGACCAAATGAATTCGGACTTGAGGAATCGCTTGAATAGGCGTAGAGATCCCTTGCGGAGACGCGAGCCTGGGATTGTGATCGATGATAGCCGATTCCAGAAAGTGCCTCTTGTGGACCCAGTCCAAGAAAGAATTGACCAGCTTGAAAAGGCTTTTAAGCTTTTGAAAAATGAGCAAAGGAATGATCGGTATGAAGACTCTGACGAGGAGCTCGAACCATTTTCTCCTCATATTTCCAATGCTCCATTTCCTCAAGGGTTCCGGATCCTTCACGTCCCAACATTCGAAGGAAAGACCGACCCGTGTAGTCACTTGAGCACGTTCAACACTATCATGAGAGCCAGTAACGTGGGTTACGAGCTCAGGTGCATGTTGTTTCCAGCATCATTGACAGGACCTGCCAAAAGTTGGTTCAAAAAATATAAGAGACACTCAATAGCTTCTTGGGAGCAGTTGTCTAAATACTTTAAGAAGCAGTTCAGAGCAATGATGGGGGTCAGACCAGAGGCATCCACCTTAACTAACGTCCGACAACAGCCGGGCGAAACACTAAAAAGTTACTTAACAAGATTTAATCTGGAAGTCGCCCGAGCTCGGGATGTGGATGACAGTGGGCACCTAATGGCTGTCCGAGCTGGCGTAATGCCGGGAAGTGCCCTTTGGGACGACATGCAAAGGAAACCGGTAAGGTCCATAACCGAGTTTAACAGACGAGCGCAGAGGTTTGTCAATGTAGAGGAAGCGAGGTCGACGCTCAATGCGACTTCCCAGCCCAAAACTACAACGATAAACATCAACTCTGCCTCAACCTCGGCGGACCCAGCAGCTCCAAAGCCTGTCACGGAGAACCCCTCCAAGAGGAAAAAGAACGAAGGAAGTAACCCCGAAGCCGAGGGAGGAAAGAAAAAGAAAGGGGAGAGATATTTCTCCGTGTATAGAGTATACACCGAGCTCAATGAGTCTCGGGAGAACATATACCTGGCTAATGAAAACCAGGTCCCCTTTAGGCGTCCGGACCTGAAGAGAAATAAAAAATCCAAGAGGGATTCCAGTAAGTATTGCTGGTTCCACAGAGACACCGGCCACACAACCGATGAATGTCGACAACTGAAGGACGAGATCAAAGGATTGATCTTGAGAGGTTACTTCCGGAAGTATGTCAAAAACCAGAATACTAGTCAAGCAGCCGCGAGCCAGAGAGTAGCCGCGCCTTCGACGACACAAAACAATAGTTCCCGAGCTCGGGAAGAAGACTGGCCCCCGCCGATAGATGGAGAGGATGTAATAACCATCTCGGGAGGGCCTCATCTTGCAGGAGTGGGCAGGAACGCCCAAAAGAGATATGTTAACGAGCTGAAGACTGGGGACGGGTCTCCTTATGAACCCGAACCTAGGGCTCCAGAAAGCCAGAGGATTGAGACACAACCAATAACCTTCACCGAGGAAGACGCATCCCATGTCTAGTTTCCTCACCACGATCCGCTGGTTATTACTCTTCAGCTGGCCAACAAAAGGGTCCACCGAGTTCTCATAGATAATGGGAGCTCAGTCAACATTCTTTACAAAGCAACCCTCGAGAAGATGGGACTCTCCCTTTGCGACCTGAAAGCGTGTGCAAATACTTTGTATGGCTTTTCAAGAGAAGGAACCGCCTGCATGGGATCCATCAAGCTCCCCGTGACCTTGGGAGACTACCCAGTCTCGGCAACCAAGATGATGGAGTTCGTGGTAGTAGACTTACCATCAGCCTACAATGTGCTGCTTGGGAGACCCGCCCTGGTCGGGCTGGGGGCAGTTTCATCACTAAGACATTTGGCCCTTAAGTTCCCAACCCCTAGCGGGGTCGGGACATTGAAAGGAGACCAATTAGCAAGGAGGGAATGCTACAACATCTCCTTGAGAGGAAAGAAACAGACGAGTGCACAAGCACTCGTCATCGTACAAAACAAAGACGGAACGGTCTTAGAGATTGACGAGGCATCTCTGGTCTATGATGCCACTTCCTACCAGATACGGGCATCCTCTCTCAGCATACATGCGGCACATACCACTGCAGGTGGCACCATAGAGGCAACACTCCCTGATGGAGCCTGCTGTCGCAGAATTCAGATATGCTCATCCTGGCTCTGTAGCCGTGCTTGCATGTCTGCCATAAGTTGCTGCCAATTCTCAGGGACTGGCGGAGGGGTCTGGCCCTGGTCATCATCTCTAGTCTCAGACCTGATGCCGGCTAGTCGCGTAGATTTCCTTAGACGCATAGTTATCCAAGTTAATCTGCAATCAACGACTCAGTGGTCAGACTATGATGACAGGGTAATAATCCTTCCATGATCCACCATTAGAACTCAAACATTCACAAACAATCAAGATATAACAGTTTATCCAAGTATTCATCCATATATTCATTCACATACATAGCAATTCTAATAAGCATGCCTCAAAATCATCACACAATAGTCAAGGGCCAGGCCCTATCAGTATCTCATGCTCCTTATTAATCAAGCAAATATCAGCATTCATATTCCATTCTAATCATTTAAGCATTTAAACACGTATGCACAATTACCAAACCCTGAGTCGAGCTTGTCTTTAACGACGAATGTACATGTCCAGCCAGTCTTCAGGAACCCTTAAACCTAGGACACTCTGATACCAAGTTGTAACACCCTGGATAGCCAAGACTATTACACTGTGTATTTATAAAAGTGCAAGACTTGCTAATCAAGTCATTTAGTTAGAAACGTGTTACTGAAACTATAATTGAACTAGGGTTAAAAGATTTTGGTCACAAAAGTTGCATTTCATATAATTAAACATTTTAGTACATGGGATCCCAAAAGAAATAACGTTTAAAAGACAGTTTACAAAATTTCAAGTTATAGGTACAACTATTAGCCACTCTAGGGCAAAACAGACATTTAGGCTTTCCCGTCCTGAACCACCCCTCGGCCGTGGCGACCGATCAGCTGACTATGTACATTCAGCCTCAAAGCTCTCCCACTCAGGACTGGTCCTCTTTAACCTTGCCTTTACCTGCACCACGTAGCACTCATGAGCCAAGGCCCAGCAAGAAAACACAATAACATAGCATAATCATCAATCAAATAATTAGATAATTCATACAGTGTAATCATACACTCAATAGTCCAAGACATCCATATAATCAGGCATTCAACATACCAAGCTTATCAATTATCATTAACAACTAAATCACATATAATAATTAGAGTCGACGCCTTTAGGTCGCACCCCCTATTTATCCCACTGACTCCAGCCCGCTTAAACCGAGCTCAGTGAATATCAAGTTGTCCTCAGCTACCAGTGGCCGAGCCGCGCCCTGTGTGCAAATATTGATTCCGGCATTCTTAGGCCGTTTTCACATGTCCCATGGCATAATACCATCTATGACATCGTACAGATATTGTAACGCCCTAAACTCCAGGGACCGTTACGGTGTGCCTTATAAACAGTGCTAAAGTTGCTAATCGAGTCATTTGGCCAAAATTAACTAAGTATGATTAGCGGTTTATGGATTAAAAAATTTGGTTAAGATATAACGTTTCATTAGAAGGTTTACTGTATACATTGGGATCCCAAAAATATAATTTAAAGGTCTATTACAAGAAAATATTTACAACCAGCCTGTCTAAGTGGAAAAATAGGGTTTAACCCTAGTTCCTCTTTCAACCCTCGGCTGTGGCGGCCGAGCAGCCACATATGTACACATCGCCACCTAAGCTCTCCAACTGAAGGATGGTCCAACTTTCTTTTGCCTATACCTGCACCAGATAGCACCTGTGATCCGAAGCCCAGCAAGAAAACTTAATATGCTCATGATTAGTAATAACATGTCATCAAGTCATAAGGCGCATGCCTAGAAAATATATCCCTATTCATGCAGGCAAATAGGTTCACGTAATGATGGGTATCCAGGATAAGGAATCCTGCCCTCCTGAGTGGATGACTATCAAGTCAATCCTAATCAGATAAGTGATTTAACACTGGTGGTTCCGGTAACCATACTGGGCTTATAGCCCTAAATAGAAGAGTGACAATTGTAAAAGTCACTAAGGTGGGTTCCGTTCCCATTAGCCATGTGACGATAGGGTCACCGAGTGTAACGACCCAAATTTGCTAATAAGGCTTAAGGGCCTTGATTAGTGTGCCTGGAGGGATAATGGGAATTAAGTGTGATTTTAATGAGTAAAATGCATGATTATGATTTAAAGCATGTTATATGACTATCTGAATATTTGAGATGCATGACTATGTGTATTAGTATGCATGTAGGCCCTGATTAGGTTAGAAGGGCGTAATCGTAATTTTGGCCAATATGGCCATAACTGTATTGATATATGTGATAATTGTTGAGAGCACATTATTATGTGGATATATCTGTGATCTGTGACTCGAGACGATCCTAGTGAGCAAAGTAGCGAAAAAGTCATGGCGGAGATTTATACTCGGCTCGAGGTGAGCCTAGGGGTATAAATGGGAATTAAGTGAGTATATTGGAGTCCATTTTGACATCGAGGAATATTACTGGTGAATAATTAGGTATTGGGAATTAAGCGGTAAATATTAGAGACACTCGAGGAGTTAGCGGGAATTGGGATGAAATGACTAAAATGCCCTTAAGTGGACTAAAGGACTTGGAATTAAAGGGGAGGGTATTGTGGTAATTTGGCAGATAGAGATAAGTAAAACTGAGGCTTTATGTTAGTGGAAGTTGTAGAAAAATATAGAAGTTTGAAAGAAAGGAAAGAAGGAAAAGAAAGAAAAGAGAAAAGGAAGGGAAAACAGAGTTGTATTCTCTAGGGTCGGTTTGTGGTTCTCTCATCACTTTTCTTGGGTTTTCTTGGAAAAAAGCTCAGAGGAGAGCTGGGTTAGGCTGAGCATCAAGAATCCTAAGCTAGGCTTGGAGAATTGGCAGAGGTTTAGCAAGAACACCTTAACATTTGAGGTAAGGTTTTGTAGTTTCCTCAGTTGCTGGTTTTGGTTTTTGAACTATGTGTATAAGATGAGTTTGATGGGAACTTTAGGGAATTCAGGCCAAAGGGTGAGGAAGATCAAGCTAAGGAGGTGTAGAGGTTGTCTTGAAATTGAATTCACATTAAAGGTATGAAGTTCTGAGCTTTAACTCTGATGTTTAACTGATTTCTGCTGGGTTTTGATGTCTAGAGGTGGCCATGGTGAATTTTCGGATTAGGGATGCATGTGATTGGGTTTTGCGTATTTGGGGTGCTTGGGATGAGTGGAGTATGTTCATAAGGTTGTTTTTTGAGTTTGTTGAAGGTTTGGAAAAGTTTTGGTTGAGTTTGGTTTGAGGAAATCGCAGGAAGGGAAATTGGGAGGCTGCCTGTCTGTGACTAGCTCTACAGCGCTAGCCCTTGGGCGCTATAGCGCTAGGCCATGCATGCTGAGGGGATTTTGCTTCTGTTTGTAGCGCTGTAGCGCCCTCCAATGAGCGCTGTAGCACTGCCCTGTTTTCAGAAGAGGATTTTAGGGTTGTTTGCAAGGGTTTTTGACCAAGGGTTTGGGGTTTGATTCCATCACCTTGTTTGGTGGAACTAGAACTTCTCGGGGGCTCGAGATTGGTCCCGAGACTAGGTTTTGGACTTGAGGGTTGATGATGACTTTGACCTATGGTTGTGTTTAGGTGAGCGCTAGGGCTTGAGAGGGATCGTGCTCAAGGAGTCAAGTGATCAAAGCTAGTGAATCGAAAGGTAAGAAAACTGAACCTGGATATATATTTGTGTTGGGACTAAGTGCTCCCGATATCTGAATTATGTCAATGATGGTATCATGCCATGGGACATGTGTTAGTGGCCTAAGAGTGCCGTACACAATATTTGCGCACAGGGCGCGGCTTGACCACTGGTAGCTGAGGACAGCTTAATATTCACTGAGCTCGGTTTAAGCGGGCCGGAGTCAGTGGGATAACGGAGGGAGCGGCCTGAGGGCGCTAGCCCTAGTTATCATTTGTGAAATGTTATATGATATGAGTTAATATGTTAGTATGTTGAATACTTGATTATATTGTATGAGTATATGGTTGAGAATATGTGCTGCAATATGAGATATTGATTTGTCTGTTGATTGCTTATGCTCTGTTGTTGTGTTTTCTTGCTGGGCCTTGGCTCATGGGTGCTACGTGGTGCAGGTAAAGGCAAGGGCAAGTTGGACCAATCCTGAGATGGAGAGCTGCGGGGTTGAATGTACATAGCCAGCTGTTCGATCGCCATGGTCAAGGAGTGGATCAGGACAGGGATTTCCTAACTGTTTGTTTTGCCTTAATATGGCTTGTTATTGTATTTAAACCTTATGAATTTTGTAAACAGTCTTTAAACTTAATATTTTTGGGATCCCGTGTAAACAGGAAACGTCTCTTTATGAGAAATGTGGCTTTTGAGACCAAAACATTTTAACCCTAGTTCCTTTGTAGTTTCAATAACACGTTTTTAACTGAATGACTTGATTAGAAAGTCTAGCACTTTATAAACACACAGTGTAGCGGTCTTGGCTATCCAGGGCGTTACAACTTGGTATTAGAGCATCCTAGGTTTATGGGTCCTAAAGACTGGCTGGATATGTACATTCGCTGCGAAAGATAAGCTCAACTCAGGGTTTGGTAATTGTGTATACATGATTATGTGTTTAAATGATCTGAGTGAGATATGATTGCTGATATTTGTTTGATGAATAGGGAGCATGAGAAACTGATAGGGCCTGGCCCTTGACTATTGCATGATGCTATTGAGGCGTGCTTATTAGCACTGCTGTGCATGTGAATGAATATTTGGATGAATTGTTATAAATTGATTGCTTGTGAATGATTGGAGTTCCAATGATGGATCATGTAAGGATTATTACCCTGTCATCATAGCCTAATTGCCGAGTCGTTGATTGTAGATTGACTTGGATAGTTATGCATCCAAGAAAATCCACGCGACTAGCCGGCAGGTCTGGGGCTAGAGATGATGATCAGGGCCAGACCCCTCCGCCTGTCCCTGAGAACTGGTAGCAGTTAATGGCAGACATGCAAGCTCGGCTTCAGAGCCAAGGTGAACAAATTTGAATTTTGCAGCAGGCTCCATCTGGGAGTGTTGCCCCTATTTTGCCACCTACAGTGGTACCGGTAGCGCAGCCAGTTGAGGTTGGGAGCAAGTGGGAACCGTTGTATGAGCGGTTCAGGAAGCAACAGCCCCCGATCTTTGAGGGAGGACCAGATCCACTGAAGGATGAGCAGTGGATGACTATGATTACTACCATTCTTGACTTCATGAGGGTAGAAGGACATGACACAGTGGCCTGTGCCACTTATATGCTGAGGGAGGATGCCCGAATCTGGTGGGAGGTGGCATCACAGACTAGAGATGTTTCCGCATTGACTTGGGAAGGGTTTAAGGACTTGTTTAGTCAGAAGTATTATAATGTTTCCATCAGGGCAGCGAAGATAAATGAGTTCGTGGGGCTGGTTCAGGGCGGTATGACAGTTACAGAATATGCCTTGAAGTTCGACAGACTTGCAAAGTTTGCACCAGATCTTGTGCCTACTAATGCAGCTAGGCAGGACAGGTTCATTACAGGGCTGAATTCTATGATAGCCTGAGATGTGAGAATTACCACAGTTCCTGGAGGGACAACTTATGCCCAGGCTTTGGAGAAGGTTCTTACCACTGAGGAAGCGGAGAATAAGATATGGAGAGAGAGTGCTGTGAGGAGGGAGGGCCGCAGGGCAGTGCCTCCATATTCTGGTTCTGGTAGGGGTGGAGGCCCCAGTGATTTGAAGAGAAATACTCCTGATGCTTCGATCGCTCCTGGTCCTGATAGGAGAGGTCGGGGTACTCAGGGCGGCCGTCAAGGAGGCGGTGATTCATGGAGGACTTATCCAGAGTGCACGAGATACAAGAGACGCCATCCGGGTGAGTGTCGGGTAAAGGCCTGCTATGTTTGCGGGGTGGTGGGACACCTCAGGAAGGATTGCCCGACAGTGAAGAAGGGAGAGACAGGGAAGGTGGACAGCTTGACTCCAGCTCGAGTGTTCACCCTGACGCAGGCGGAGGCTGAGGCATGTCCCTAGTAGTGACAGGTCAGCTTTCTAGTGCTGGCATTCCTTTTACTGTATTGATTGATTCTGGTGCTATGCATTCATTTGTATCTGATAAGGTGATTGATAGATTGTGTAGACCTAGTGAGTATAGTACTTCAGGGTTTGGGACTATATTGCCTGCAGGAGAACTGGTAGTATCTAGGAGGTGGATTAGAGCACTGCCAGTGATAGTTGATGGTAGGGAGTTGGTAGTAGATTTAATTGAGTTGAGTATGGAGGATTTTGATATGATTCTAGGTATGGATTGGCTGGTTAGATATGGAGCTACCATTGACTGTAGGAAGAAGATGGCGAATTTTGAGCCAGAGGGCGAGGATCCCTTTGTTTTTGTGGGAGCGGTGCATGGACCCCGCGTACCCACGATATCTGCGCTGAGAGCCAGAGATTTGTTACAGGGTGGATGTATAGGCTTTCTGGCTAGTGTGGTGGATACCACCAGAGTTTCACCAGTAGGACCGGAGGAGACCAGATTGGTTTGCGAGTTCTTGGATGTGTACCCTGAGGATTTGCCTGGGTTGCCACCGTGTAGGGAGATTCAGTTTGCCATTGAGTTGGCGCCAGGGACAGAGCCAGTGTCGAGGGCACCATATAGAATGGCACCGGCGGAACTGAAAGAATTAAACATATAGCTGCAGAAGCTTCTGGATTTGGGGTTCATCAGACCTAGCTACTCGCCATGGGGTGCTCCAGTTTTGTTTGTAAAGAAGAAGGACGGGACTTTGAGAATGTGTATCGACTACCGAGAATTGAACAAGTTGACTATCAAGAATAAGTATCCCCTTCCAAGGATTGATGGCTTGTTCGACCAGCTGCAGGGTAAGACGGTGTTCTCAAAGTTTGATCTTCGATCTGGTTATCACCAGCTGAGGATCAAGGATGAGGACATACCTAAGATAGCCTTCCGAACGCGGTATGGGCACTATGAGTTCTTGGTCATGTCTTTTGGTTTGACCAATGCCCCAGCAACCTTTATGGATTTAATGAACAGGGTGTTCAAGGATTTCCAAGATCAGTTCGTTATTGTCTTCATCGACGACATCTTGGTGTATTCCAGTTCAAATTGTTATTGATCAAATCAGAGATTATACGCAGCGGAACAATAATCAAATTGTTAGATTAATCCCATAAGATTTCTAGATCTACTTCTTCACATGCATATATATATATATATTGAATCAAGGACATGAACAGAAAAATTACCTCAGGTCCTTCCTTGCTGCTATCTTTTCGTATGGCTAAATCCTCGAGATCTCACACCAAGATCTTCCAAAATGTTCTCAGGCACACAAAGAACGAGTGTGGGCTCGCTATATAAATAATAGGCAATAAACTACTTATCAGATGTTCTCAACACATGAGATCTGATAAAGTTTGGACCTAGGTTGTTGTGAAGAACAATGACTTTAGATTTTGTCACTGTTCTCTTTCTCTGAGATAGATTCCTAGATATTTTTCTATCCCTGAAAAGTTACGGTCTGTGAAAAAAATGATATCCAATATTTAATAATATCCAACATATTAAAATATTTGTTATTTTAAACAAAATAACTGATCAGTTATCAGATTTTTGTTTAAATAATAATATTTTAATCATATTAAAATATCTCATTATTTATTTAATATTTAAATAACTAAAATTGTGGAATCAAGAGACTGAGTAAACTCTCTTATGCGTGTAGCACAGTGCCCGTGCACTGTGCCACACGTGTACCACATGCCTGTGATGACATATGATTTTTCCCAATTTTTATTATTATTTAAGTACCAAAAATCCCAAAAATAAATTAATTCAAAATTAATTATATTTTTGTTAAATCAAATAATTAATTAATTCTTAATTAATTAATTACACATAATTAAACAATAATTATGTTTGATACATAGAAAAATATTTTACTTATCACATAAGTCCTTTTTGCCCATTTTTTGTATTTGCCTTTGACAGTGATTGTTTGAGCCATTTCGGGGACCATGGACCTATAACATTAAGCTCCAATAAATTGAAACTAAATAATTAAACTCTTTAATTATAATAGTTAATTTATTAATTCTGATATTACTCCACTATAAATTCAGAATTGTACTCTTTATGTTATAGATATACTTTTACAGAAATCTTTTTCTTAAGTCGTCCATTGATATAACCATCTTACAATAGTTCAACCCTATAATTAATTAGTTCATAAATTAGAATGGAAGAATTACTATTTAACCTTTCTAATTTACTTCTTATTCCTTAAGTACCATTAATTCACTAGTGAATAATTAATCTATAATCTATTTATAGATTTGAGCTCAAAATCATTCAGTTCCAGAATTAACCCTTAAGGGAACTAATATACGATCCGTTAGGAAAGATTAGATTCTGTATTGTTGATACATGTTCCCAGCCATCCATGATATTAAATCTCCAAAACAAAAGTCATTAGCCTCATTCTTTGAAGAGACCTTAACGAATGAATCAAAAGATTTAATAAACATGAACAGGAGTTCATGAACACTCAGGATTTAGGTTGATCTATAAATGATCATCAGTTATGATATGAATTACAAGTCTTTATTGTTAAATGGTTTTTTTTTGGATAAAGACTCTAAATCATATCGGTCCATGTCATATATAATCATATTATATAAAGCGCCTTTACTGAGATGTCTTTCCACATCAATAATCCAAATCTAAATTATTTGTATCATTATGATACTCAGTAAACCGTACTTACAACTCCAATTAAAGAATTCCATAACTTTAATTTGTTGTTGTTGTATTTTTATTCATTCATGTGATCTTAATTCTCTCGTACTAATACAAGATCACATCCTCAATAATGAATATGGAATTTTTATGATATTTTTATGATATTTTCAAAATTTTTCAAACAATAATTTAACAATCTAAATATAACAATAATAATAAACTATTGTATTTATTTATTTATTAAAAAAAATAAATGTCTTTACATGCTTTTAGGACACACTCCTAACACCAAAATCCTTCCAAAACTCAACCAAACACCAAAAAAAGCCTACCAACATCTATATCTCACCCCATATGACCCAACCACATGCATCTTCAAACCAAGAAAAAGCCATGACTGATCTTGAAACTCAAAATCTCAACAGAAAACAACAGAAACTTCAGTATTCAAGTGACCAAGTTCAGAATTTCTTACCTTCAATAGAGAAATTCGACCTTAGAATATCCTCCACTCTTCCTTAGCTTTCCCTCTTCAAAACCTCAGCCTTAATTCCCTAGAATTCCCATCAAAACCATGTTCAGAAATCCAGTTCAGCACCAAAACCAAAACTGAAGAAAACCTTGACAACTTGCCTTAATTGGATGAGTAACCTCTGCTATTCCTCAAGCTTAATCAAGGTCCCTAACTCCAAGCTTTTGTAACGACCCAAATTAGCTAATAAGGCTTAAGGGCCTTGATTAGTGTGCCTGGAGGGCATAATGGAATTTATGTGTGATTTTATGAGTTTAATGCATGGTTATGATTTAAAGCATGTTATATGACTAATTGAACATTGAGATGCATGACTACGTGGTTAGTATGCATGTTAGGTGAAATAATTATGCATGTGGACCCCGTTTGCATGATAGGGGTAAATTGGTAATTTTAGCCCGCTGAGGGCATATATGTGATAATTGTATTCTGTGAATTGTACCACGTGAGTGTGGTGTTATTATTGTGATGCACGTGCCGAGACGGTCCTAGAGAGCTAGTTAACTTAAGAGTCACAACGGGATTTCTATACCCGGCTCGGGAGGAGCCTAGGGGTACTTTGGGAATTTTATGGTTAAGTTGAGATTTAGCGGGTAATGGTTATTGGTGATTGAGTAACCTGGGTAACCATTAGTTACTGCTGAGAGTAACAAGTTCTAGATAGAAAATGGTAGAAATGAAATAGAAGTAAAAGGACTTAAGTGCCCTTGAGGTTTAGTTGGGAAAGGTTAGGCAAGGAGGGGTAAAATGGTCATTTGGCTGGGAATTTGATATATGGCAGCTGGGTTATATGGGGTACACGGTTTGGGGCTTGGTCATTGTTTGGTTTTGTTAAAAATAAAGAAAAAGAAAAGCTAGAAGAAGAAGAAAAAGAAGAAGAGGGGAAAGAGCTGATTTTGGAGACTTGGAGATGGATTCAAGGAAGCAAAGGGTGGATTCTCCACTTAAAGGTAAGGATCCTAGACAATTTTAAGAGTTTTATCTGTTGTGGTTTAAGATTTTTGAGGTATGGTTTAGGTTTTTCAAGCTTGGGTTTGTGTTTTTGGCCTATGGGTTTAAGTTGTTGAAGTTAAAATCAATTGGGTGGATTTGTGAGTGTGATTGTGTTTTGAGCTTGAATCTAGTGTTTATGGGTTGTTAGATGGTCCATTTGAAGTTTTAAATTGATTTTGGGGTTTGGGTATTGGTTTGGTATGATTTGGGAAGGTTTTAGCTCGGAGAAAACGCAAGAGAAAACCCAGAAATCTGGGTTCGCGTATGAGCGCCGCGGCCCTGTTCTTGGGCGCTGCGGTGCGAGGTTGCATCAGGAGGAGGGAAACTCGCTGGGCGCCGCGGCCCTTGAGGGGAGTGCCGCGGCCCTAGGCCATTTTGGCATGTAAAAATTCTGGTTTTTAGGGCTTTTGCCCGGGGACTCGGAGGATGGTTCCGATGTATCGTTTTAGGGAAATAGAGGTTCCGAGAGTGCGGGATTGGTCCCGGGAAGTGGTTTTGGGTTGGTTAGTATTAAAAGTTTTATATGTGTGTTGTGACTAGGATTTCGAGGAGGCTCGTGCTAGAGGACCGTGCTTGTGGCCTTGGTGCATCGAAAAGCTCGGGAAGCAGGTAAGAAAACTATAACACCCGTAGGATAGGGCATGGGCCCATAGTGTGATTGCGGGGCACGACCCTATATTGCATGTTGCATGATGAGATGATTGCCGGGCATGGCCCTATATTGCATTACACGTTAAGGTGCATATTTAAATAAATTGGCATTTGTTTGCATGTTGCTTGACTTATGTCATATATGGTTATAATGAAATGAACGGCAAGGGCCGAGTGCGGCGTAGGCCGGGTACGGCAGCGGAGCCGGAAGTAACACTTAGCACATGGGATGCTTATAGTCAGGGCAGGGCCCGGTGGATATATGTGTTATCCTTACGGTGAGAACCGATACCCCAGGCTTCAGTAAGGCTTCTGGGGCGGCATGGCCGTGTTTGCTTAGTCTAATGGTTGACTTGTTTATCTGTGGATTATTTGTTATGATAAACTATATAAATTGCATATGTTATGTTCTGCATGAGTTTTCTTGCTGGGCTTCGGCTCACGGGTGCTCCGTGTTGCAGGTAAGGGCAATGGCTGCATCAACCAACCATGAGTACGGAGAGCATGAAGCGACGCGTACATGTTTGGCCTGCCCGACTGCTTTGGTTGGGGGTTTATTCGAAAATGGCTGTAATAATCTATGATTTTAGAACTGATCAACTGTAAATTTATTTCAAGATGTAAATAGTTTTCAAACTTTATTTTGGGATCCCAAATGTTTATTACTAGAAGTTTTTATTGAAACAACGCATTTTTAAAGATTACAGCCTTAACTTTTAATTAGTCACACTTTCGTTTCAAAACCTCGGTTAGCGAGTTAAGTGCACAAAGTTTTGTCTAAAAAAAAAACTCACTTAGTAACGGCTCTAAGGTAGTAGGGCGTTACAACTTGGTATCAGAGCGAGCCAAGGTTTATTGGTTCTGGAGATCGACCGAACATGTACGCTCGCTGTCAGTGACAAGCTCGACTCAGGGTTGGTTGGTATGATTGATTGACATGTCTAAATATATGATTGAATGCCCTGTTTGCCTGCTTATTTATATGGAGCATGTGGAATGAAATGACATATGCATGAGATGCTGTTGGGCTGGGCCCTTGATTATTGCATGTTGAGATTGATGCATGCTGAATAACATTATTATGCATGTGGATGAATATTGGCATAATGGTTCGCATATTGAGCGTATGTGGTTAATTTTCTGAATTAAATTCATATGTTATATCTGTTTATTGGCTTGTATGAAGCATGATGAGTGTGGATACACTTAGTGGTGATAAAAATTTGGTAGCTAAATGTATGACATTGTGGATTTGACCTAGTATAGGCTTGTGTGTGCATTATACCTGTGGATATTTGGATCTAGTTGTGGGTTGGTTCAGAGTATGAACCACAGAGTTCAGGAGTTGGTCAGTTTTGACAGATGAACTCGAGTTGTTTGTTCCTAGAAGGGTTTGGGGACCCGATATTGTGTTGAGAAGGGGGATTCTAGATATAAGTTGGAGTTGGGATCTCCAGTTATCCCTGAAAGCAGCAGCAAAGGGTCACTAGTGTGTGAGTAAGCTGTGGGGTTTGTTAGTTGAGATGGGATAGAAGAACAGCGGATTTCTCTGGGAAAATGGCTGATTTAGATGTTTTAACAGTAAGGTTACCAGTGCTGGTTTACTGTGAGGTATGGACGGAAAAGGGTATTAAATGAAAGGCTTAAAGGGTGTTATCCTCGGGTTTGAGGAGAGTTCGAGTTGACAAGGAATTTATCAATAGATGAGCAGAGTTAATTCCACCCTTGGTTAAGAGGATGAGATATCCTGATTAGAGGGTTGTGTTAAATGTTGAGGCAGGGAGATGCCTGGAAATGGTACTCGGGCTGAGGTACGGGCTTAATGGGCTGAAAAGAACTTAGATGGTGATTGATAGAAGAGATTATAAAGACATGATTTGAACTGTGGAAACTGGTGGACTTATAAGTTTGGCTTGGACTGATAGAGTAGCAACAGTGTAGGACAATGGGCTTGGTGAATTGGATAATTCATTTCGGGAATTTATACTGACGGATGTATCCGGAAATGGTGACGACCCATTTAAGGAAGGAACTCTGGGATAGTCCAGGGCATTTGGGCCGCTCTGATGAAAGGACTTATCGTCTATATGTGGAAGGTGGAGAGGGTCGTGTTGTTCGAGGAACTAATGGTTGATGTATAGAGCATGAGTGCTGGAGCCGCATTTGGCGGTGCTTCCTTTTGATGGAATTAGTGAAGATAGATTTGTGAAAATCAAGTTAAAGGAACCCCGGATAGTTCTATGGCTTCTGGTTTACCAGAAAGGGGGAAAAGTCTGATTGATAAGATGGTACTTTTGTTGATAGGACGCAGCGAGGTCGGATTCTCAATTTTTTTTTTGAGGTAAAAGGGACCCCAAACAGTGCTTGGGCACCTAGATTGAGATTGGAAAGAAGCCTGATCGAATAGGTAGTTATCGAGATGGCGACAGGAACCAGGAGGTTATTTGGTATGCACATGAGGAAGAGGATGCCACCTAAGAGGAGGTCAGGTGAGGGCATGACTTCTACGTAGAATGACTCGAGATGTTAGGATGGATTTCCCATGGTGCGGGAAACGGAGAACTAGAATGCAGCGATACATTCGAAGTTCGAGGCTGATTCCTCGAGAATGAGTATTTAACTGGCTGGGTTATGCTTTGGTCATGTAACGAACTGGAAGGACTCGGTGTTGAGAATGTCCAGTGAGAGAGATGGACATAGAGAGGTTGCCTCAAAGGTGCTATTTGAGAGGCTGAGGATAGTAACACTTATTGAGAAGAAATTTGAAACTCTGGCAGATGGATCGGGATGCAAGTGATCAAGAAGTGCATAGTATATGACAGAGTTTGTCTTAAGGGAGCCTTAGCATGAGTCACAGTGAGAGAGCTAACCAGTTAAGAAGTAACCATGGATTGTAGAGGATATCATCTGGAGTATGTGAATGAGACTGAGTGGAAACTGAGCGGATCAGTGGGAAAATTATGTGGGTATGTAAAGAGAGATTCGAGGGTACTTCAAGGTCGGACTACAGATAGGATTGGTATAAGGAATGTTGTAAAAGACGGTTTTGGCTGACAAAAAATCTATTGAAGCAACGAGGGAATTCAACCTTGGGGTAGCCAAAGTGTTATACTGCGGGGATTGTTAGCATCGTCGGGTTAGAACAAAAAGTTCAATGTTGGATACAAGATGGGACGATGTCCCCAAGAGTCGATCTATGACCTGGTTGTTACCAGTTGGAAACCAAGGACAGAGACATTTCAGGAATTTGTCTAGTTTGCACCAGGTAGGGTGTGAGGGGTTGGTAACAAAGACTCTGGAATGGTTCAAGCTGCAGCAGCACAGGTAAGTTCTTTAGGCAGAGAATGCGTGAACGGTATGGGCAAGTCCCCTTCAAGCTCACGAGCAGTACATGCGGATTACTCCCAGACGGAAATGGTGAGCAATGATTATGCTGAAGACGTTGTACCCAGAAGGCGAAGTCACAGGTAAGGTTCTACGGAGTGTTAGTTTGGATGTCGTCAGGAGTACTCAGACTAGAGCTACAAGGAGAAAGGACAGGTAAGAGAAGAATTGATCTGAAGCCGCAAAGAAGCTAATGAATATCTGAAGAATGGAAGGCATAACAAGACTGGTAAGCGCGTCATCTATTACACAAGCACCTCCGGAGACAACTACATCAGAGATGAGGAGAACAGTAAAACTTGTGGTTAGACGGACTGAGTGGTGTCACATCAGAAAGAAATTCAAAAGACAAGGTAAGATTGTTTAGTATCTGGTAATTCTGGAATTTGTGTATGTTAAGGTTAAGTAAAGAGTGATTGCATAAAGGACCTGATCTATGGTAAGGACATGGAAGTGGGGGAGTGTACCACGATTTGGGCATGCCCAGGAATAAATTGACGTGAGGATGGATCGAACCTTGCGGGAGGTGAAAGAATGAACGTGGTTGATACACTTAGAACGTTAAGTCGACTGTTGTGCAAGGCATAAGGTACTTAAGTATTGGGTATTAGTAAGAAAGATAGCGTTGAGACATAGATGGGGTGAAAAGTAACAGACGGATGATCAGTGTTTGAAATCCTCGATTGAAAGAGGAGAGATATAATTGGAGGCGGAACTCCTAACTGAGGGGCATGTGTAAGTCAAGGAATAACGCCATAGATTGTAATGGAGGATACAAGGCAATGACTGAGAATTGGCGTAACATTGGCAGGTATGGTTAGCTGGTGGGTGTCACTGAGCTATGGAATCCGAAGCGTCGGCTTTGGTTGAAGCAGGGAAGAACCCTGCTAAGGTGGTACAAGTTAGGATACCAGGAATGGATGAAGGATCCAATTAGATTTGGTCTGTGAATGAGAATTCTGAATGGATATCATTCCACCTCCTAGGGTACGTCGTACCGGGAGGGTCGAGCGGGTGACGGAATCTAGTGTTTTCCTTTGGACCCTGAGGGGTTAGGTGATGTGGTAGTGTATCATGGGAATGGACCACAATAGACCTTAAGTAAGGCGTTTGGACATGAGAAGTTTTAACTCGGTTGTTTGAGTTAACGTGTTGGATCAAGTGAATTGGTTTCAGGGTAAAACGTCGATGATACGGAATTGAGACCCTATAGTATTTTAAAGTGTTGGAATGGATGTAGAGGACGAAAAGAACAGAGTGGAAATCTGGAATTATCAGTTGATTGCAAGTGAAATGGCAGTCTGAAAGTTTATCAGATATCTTAACGAGTTGAGCGCTGAGTAGGCGAATACTTGAAGTATTAAGGGAAGTGTAATCCCTGGTAAGTTAGTCGTTGTGGCAGTTGCTAGTGTATTGTTAATGTAACGCGACATAGGGCTTGATACGAGGTGGAGGATAGTGAATACTACGGTTTGGCTTTAGTTCGGAGAGAAAGCCAGAGAGGTTGTTGGAATTCTTAAGGCAGGAGTGTCTGCCTATTTGAATGAATAAAGAGCTCGTAAATTGTTAAATTATGAGGAAATAAAGCTCCGGAAGGAAAGAGTTGCATCTCTGCGTAATAACAGACGAGGATCTGTAAGGTGTTCAGAGAAAGAAGGGAGAGTTCTGACTCTTAATTCAACATAAAATTCGGAAGTCGTACTAAGGGTTAGGCCAGCAGGGCCTACACACTGATCCCACCTAGTAGAGGTGATGACTTTTGAGTATCTTTGGAATCAAGAATAAGACAATGAATTGGTCATTGTAATCTAGGTAGACCCTGAGGCTTCAGCAGGGTTGCGGTGTAAACGAGGAGCTATCGAGAGTAAGGCTATTAGACAAGATCTTGTGGGGCAAGATTGTTACTCTTGTAAGAGTGTTGTTGAAAAGTAAAGTAAAGGCGGTGGACCTTGGGATTCAGGGTCAGAGTTGCGGATTGCTGACTGATGTATTTTGAGTAAATTTCGAGGACGAAATTTTTATGAGGAGGGGATAGTTGTAACGACCCAAATTAGCTAATAAGGCTTAAGGGCCTTGATTAGTGTGCCTGGAGGGCATAATGGAATTTATGTGTGATTTTATGAGTTTAATGCATGGTTATGATTTAAAGCATGTTATATGAATAATTGAACATTGAGATGCATGACTACGTGGTTAGTATGCATGTTAGGTGAAATAATTATGCATGTGGACCCCGTTTGCATGATAGGGGTAAATTGGTAATTTTAGCCCGCTGAGGGCATATATGTGATAATTGTATTCTGTGAATTGTACCACGTGAGTGTGGTGTTATTATTGTGATGCACGTGCCGAGACGGTCCTAGAGAGCTAGTTAACTTAAGAGTCACAACGGGATTTCTATACCCGGCTCGGGAGGAGCCTAGGGGTACTTTGGGAATTTTATGGTTAAGTTGAGATTTAGCGGGTAATGGTTATTGGTGATTGAGTAACCTGGGTAACCATTAGTTACTGCTGAGAGTAACAAGTTCTAGATAGAAAATGGTAGAAATGAAATAGAAGTAAAAGGACTTAAGTGCCCTTGAGGTTTAGTTGGGAAAGGTTAGGCAAGGAGGGGTAAAATGGTCATTTGGCTGGGAATTTGATATATGGCAGCTGGGTTATATGGGGTACACGGTTTGGGGCTTGGTCATTGTTTGGTTTTGTTAAAAATAAAGAAAAAGAAAAGCTAGAAGAAGAAGAAGAAGAAGAAGAAGAGGGGAAGGAGCTGATTTTGGAGACTTGGAGATGGATTCAAGGAAGCAAAGGGTGGATTCTCCACTTAAAGGTAAGGATCCTAGACAATTTTAAGAGTTTTATCTGTTGTGGTTTAAGATTTTTGAGGTATGGTTTAGGTTTTTCAAGCTTGGGTTTGTGTTTTTGGCCTATGGGTTTAAGTTGTTGAAGTTAAAATCAATTGGGTGGATTTGTGAGTGTGATTGTGTTTTGAGCTTGAATCTAGTGTTTATGGGTTGTTAGATGGTCCATTTGAAGTTTTAAATTGATTTTGGGGTTTGGGTATTGGTTTGGTATGATTTGGGAAGGTTTTAGCTCGGAGAAAACGCAAGAGAAAACCCAGAAATCTGGGTTCGCGTATGAGCGCCGCGGCCCTGTTCTTGGGCGCCGCGGTGCGAGGTTGCATCAGGAGGAGGGAAACTCGCTGGGCGCCGCGGCCCTTGAGGGGAGTGCCGCGGCCCTAGGCCATTTTGGCAGGTAAAAATTCTGGTTTTTAGGGCTTTTGCCCGGGGACTCGGGGGATGGTTCCGATGTATCGTTTTAGGGAAATAGAGGTTCCGAGAGTGCGGGATTGGTCCCGGGAAGTGGTTTTGGGTTGGTTAGTATTAAAAGTGTTATATGTGTGTTGTGACTAGGATTTCGAGGAGGCTCGTGCTAGAGGACCGTGCTTGTGGCCTTGGTGCATCGGAAAGCTCGGGAAGCAGGTAAGAAAACTATAACACCCGTAGGATAGGGCATGGGACCATAGTGTGATTGCGGGGCACGGCCCTATATTGCATGTTGCATGATGAGATGATTGCCGGGCATGGCCCTATATTGCATTACACATTAGGTTGCAGATTTAAATAAATTGGCATTTGTTTGCATGTTGCTTGACTTATGTCATATATGGTTATAATGAAATGAACGGCAAGGGCCGAGTGCGGCGTAGGCCGGGTACGGCAGCGGAGCCGGAAGTAACACTTAGCACAAGGGATGCTTATAGTCAGGGCAGGGCCCGGTGGATACATGTGTTATCCTTACGGTGAGAACCGATACCCCAGGCTTCGGTAAGGCTTCTGGGGCGGCATGGCCGTGTTTGCTTAGTCTAATGGTTGACTTGTTTATCTGTGGATTATCTGTTATGATAAACTGTATAAATTGCATATGTTATGTTCTGCATGAGTTTTCTTGCTGGGCTTCGGCTCACGGGTGCTCCGTGTTGCAGGTAAGGGCAATGGCTGCATCAACCAACCATGAGTACGGAGAGCGTGAAGCGACGCGTACATGTTTGGCCTGCCCGACTGCTTTGGTTGGGGGTTTATTCGAAAATGACTGTAATAATCTATGATTTTAGAACTGATCAACTGTAAACTTATTTCAAGATGTAAATAGTTTTCAAACTTTATTTTGGGATCCCAAATGTTTATTACTAGAAGTTTTTATTGAAGCAACGCATTTTTAAAGATTACAGCCTTAACTTTTAATTAGTCACACTTTCGTTTCAAAACCTCGGTTAGCGAGTTAAGTGCACAAAGTTTTGTCTAAAAAAAAAAACTCACTTAGTAACGGCTCTAAGGTAGTAGGGCGTTACAGCTTTAGCCCAAGCTCTCCCTGAGTTATATCTCCAGAAGATCCTCAAGAAATGAAGAGGAATGGCCAACCGAGTGAAAGAAAGGGGTTAGCTCTAGGTGTTCTATTTTTCTTTCTTTCCTCCTTCTTTTCCTTTTGTTTCTTTCCTTCCTTTAAATTCTAGAGATTCCACTAAGTGCATAAAGGCTGAGTAATACTTATCTTTGATTTTAAACAAAATGACCAATTTGCCCTCCCATAATTCCTAAGCCTTTAAGTCCTTCTAAGGGCAGTTTGGTAATTTTTCCCAGTTCCCGCTAATTCCTCGAATGTCTCTAATATTTACCGCTTACTTCCCAACACCTAACTAATCACCAATTATATTCCTCAATATCAAATAGACTCCAATATATTTCCTAAATTCCCATAAATACCCCCAGGCTCACCCCGAGCCGGGTATAAATCCCCGCCGTGACTTTTTCGCTAAACCGCTCACTAGGATCGCCTTGAGTCACAAGATAAAAATATATCCACATAATAATGTGGTCTCAACAATTTATCACAGATATTTACATTTATGCCCTCAACAGGCCAAAATTATGAATATGCCCTTATAACCTAATCAGGGCCTACATGCATACTAATACACATAGTCATGCATCACATATATCCAAATTATCATATAAACATGCTTTTAATCATTTAAATCACATATAATCTAGTTATGCCCTCCCGGCACACTAATCAAGGCCCTTAAACCCTATTAGTAATTTTGGGTTGTTACAGGCTAGTAGTTGTATTTTTGTCCTGAAATTTTCTAAACTGTCTTTTAAACGTTATTACTTTTGGGATCCCATGTACAAAAAAAATGTTTGATCATATGAAATGTAACTTTTGTGACCAAAATATTTTAACCCTAGTTCTATTATAGTTTCAATAACACGTTTCTAACTAAATGACTTGATTAGCAAGTCTTGCATCTTTATAAACACATAGTGTAATAGTCTTGGCTATCCAGGGCATTACAACTTGGTATCAGAGCGTCCTAGGTTTAAGGGTTTCTGAAGACTGGCTGGACATGTACATTCACCGTGAAAGACAAGCTCGACTCATTGTTTGGTAATTGTGTATACATGATTATATGCTTAAATTATTAGAAAGGAATATGAATGCTGATATTTGCTTGATTAATAGGAAGCATGAGATACTGATAGGGCTTGGCCCTTGACTATTGTGTGATGATATTGAGGCATGCTTATTAGCATTGCTATGCATGTAAATGAATATATGGATGTGTACTTGGATAAACTGTCATATCTTGATTGTTTGTGAATGTTTGAGTTTCAATGGTGGATCATGGAAGGATTATTACCTTGTCATCATAGTCTGACCGCCGAGTCGTTGATTGCAGATTAACTTGGATATTTATGTGTCCAAGAAAATCTGTACGACTTACTGCCAGTAGGTCTGAGTCAAGGGATGATGACCAGGGCCAGACCCCTCCGCCAGTCCCTGAGAACTGGCAGCAACTTATGGCAGACATGCAAGCACGGCTACAGAGCCAAGATGAGCAGATCCGAATTCCGCAATAGTAAGCTCCATCAGGGAGCGCTACCCCTATTGTGCCACCTGCAGTGGTACCAGTTGTACAGCTAGCAGAGGTTGGGAACAAATGGGAGCCGTTGTATGAGTGGTTTAGGAAGCAGCAGCCCCCAATTTTTGAGGGAGGACTTGATCCACTGAAGGTCGAACAGTGGATGACTATGATTACTACTATCCTGGATATCATGAGGGTAGAAGGACATGATAGAGTGGCTAGTGCCACATATATGTTGAGAGAGGACGCCCGTATCTAGTGGGAAGTGGCATCACAGACCAGAGATGTTACTACTTTCACTTGGGGAGGATTCAAAGATTTGTTCAGTCAGAAGTATTACAATGTCGCCATCCGGGCAGCAAAGGTTAATTAATTAGTGGGGTTGGTTTAGGGCAGCATGACGGTTACAGAATATGCCCTGAAGTTCGAAAGACTTGCGAAGTTCGCACCAGATCTTGTGCCTACTGATGCAGCTAGGCAAGAAAGATTTATCAGAGGGCTTAATGCTATGATATCCTGAGATGTGAGGATCACAACAGTTCCTGGGGGGGACAACTTATGCCCAGGCCGTGGAGAAGGATCTTACCGCTGAGGAAGCAGAGAATAAGATCTGGAGGGAGAGTGCAGTAAGGCGGGAGTGCCGCAGGGCGGTGCCTCCATACTCTGTGTCTGGTAGGGGCAGAGGCCCCAGTGATCTGAAGAGGAAGACCCCTGATACTTCGACTGCTCCTGGTCCTGATAGGAGAGGTCGGGGTACTCAGGGTGGCCGTCAGGGAGGCAGTGATTCTTGGAGAAGCTATCTTGAGTGCACGAGGTGCAGAAGACACCATTCGTCAAATGTCGAGCTAAGGCCTGTTATGTGTAGAGTCCAAGAACTTTACTTAGCTAGTTAGATAGCAGTAGCAATAGTAATAGTTGTAGTATTTTTATGACTATGGATTTTGGTTCAGACCGGGATTTAGTTGGACACTCGTAGTAACACTTGTAGATTTTATAAGTTTAACCTATAGTTTAGGAATATTAATTATAACCCAAGGTCTAATTAATATAACTGATTATCAAGGTGATATTTATTATAATATAAGGTTTAGATAAACCCAATTAGGAAATGACACTTGTCATATGTATGTTTAATGAATAATTAAGTATTTTGAGGAATAAATTTATTAAGAGTAATATTTGAATATCCTAGGGTCGGCCAGCAGCTTTGAAATCGTTATAGGACTTAGTCAAGGCTGTTTACTCAATTCAAATTAGGCTGAAAAAGTGCAATTACGTGTATAATATTTCAGCATATGCCGATATATCGCAACACTAGGGGGCGATATATCGCCATACGGGGATACGAAAAACACGTAACTTCGTACGGCCACCTCGACGAGCCTCAAGCATATTAGCCCAGAAGATATATCACCTACTAGGGGTGATATATCGGCTGTAGTGCCAGATTTTTAAACGTTTTTGAAACCAAGCATAATTTATTCTTTAACCTCTTGATAATTCCAGAATCTTTTTGACCGAGTCTTCAGCTTCAGCTGAACGATTATTCAAATATTTTTCAATTAAAAAGCCATTATTTTATTCAAGCTAAATAAAGATCTTTTCATTCTTGAACTCTATAAATAGGACCTAGTACTCAGCCATTTATTCATTCATCAAACTAAGTCCAGAGTCTGCAAGTTGCTAGGTTATTTTAGAGTCATAAACACTTGGGTTGAGGTTATAAGATTTATCCTTATAAGCTTAATAAACACTCGGGAAGTAAGGTTCGTAGTATATTTTGGTTCGAGGTGTAGTTCGGTTAAAGAAGCATTCGAGGTATTCCTTCTTCTAGTTCCTTTCTGTGTTATTCTTATAGTTTTTCTACTCAAAATCCTAACTCGTATTCTCTGTTCTTGGTTAGGAATCTAAGATCTTGAACGTAAGATTTTTGGGTAAGTATATTTTCGATGGTATAGTTCGTACATTCTTTTCATCCCTTTTTCTTTAGTATACTCACCTTTCTATTATGGTTTTTAGGAGTGTTCCAAAGTTCCGATACTGTTCTCATATCCTGGTATATTGGCAAGGAAAATAGGATAGGATTTTATATGTTATATGATATGTTATATGTTATCTTAGTTATGTTGTGTTATGAAATGTTATATTATGTATGTTGATAGACTTGGGCATATGACTTGTATAGCTAACAAGGCCCAATAAATTTATGGGCATATTACTTGCTTAGCTAGCAAGCCCCACAAATCTAATGGGCATATGACTTGATTAGTTAACAAGCCCCAAGTAGTATAATGGCCATTGTAGAAGTATATGACATATGTTTATGATATAGTATATGTTTATGATATAGCATATGTTATGATTTTATGTATATGATTTATGTTTTTAGTTTTTCCTTGCTGGGCATTAGGCTCATTCCTTTATGTTTATATGTGTAGGAAAATAGCTATGGCGGCGGAAAGGTTCTTGGCAGCTTGGGGTTGTGTATTGAGGCAGGATGGAATCAATGGACTGAGCGTTCGATTAGAGGATGAAGTCTTTAAGTCTTTAAATTATGATTTCTATGTATTATTTTCCGCACTTGATTTTGTAACCCATTTATTTAAGTTATGTTTTGCTTTATTTTCAAAACAATGGGATCCCATATCCTAAGTAAAGTATTTATGTATTCAAACCTTTTCTTTATATAATAAAGTTATGATGTTTTCATATGTACGTTTTCTTATGATTAGTATAGTAGTTATTAATGGTCCAAGGTCTAGAATAGTTGGATCGTTACAGTTGGTATCAGAGCAACAGTTCATTCGCATGAAGTTCTCCTTGATACACACACTCAAAGCTCCGAATCTGACCGCCAAGTAAGTGTTTAAGTTATAGTTATTATGTTTATATGTATAACTAACGATTTTAACATTTATGTTTTCAGTTAAGAATGAATGGAGCATTAACCTATGAGGATATCCGAGCCATTAAGGCTTTAAAGAGAATTAGAGACCTGAGAAACATCGTAGGAGTGCTAGAGAGAATCACTTGGAGACTGCTTTTGTTCCACAGAGAAATAGGTCACCTTCAAGAATCTAAGCAGATCATGATGAGAGCAACAGAGTAATACGTTTTAGTAATTAGACTAATTAGAGATTTTCATCCCGTAATTGCAGCCTTAGAGGAAATATGGGAAACAATGGATGATGAAGATGAACTGCCAGTAGCAATGAGATATTAGTTTCTCTTAATTAGGTTCACTTCAAAATCAGCATTTCAGTTTACAAATGAGCAAAAGCATAGGATTTTTACGAACCTTCCTCGAGGGCATTTTGAGGCACATGATAATGAAGACTATGAAGAGTTAGATGATGATATGCTAGATGAAGGATCAGATATAGAAGATCCTGATTTTTAGAATAGTTAGTTTCATTGTTTGTTTTATTTATTATTTGTTTTATGGTTGTAATTAGTGAAAACTCTTTTCCAAATTAATATCGTGTTATTTTGTTATCATGTATGAGTTTGATTTTTTTTTTCGCAATCATAATAAATAATAAATAAAATAAATAATGACTAAGTTCGGTGAGGGTGGATACAAATCAATGAACCAAGTTTCTATATTGAGAGTTAGGGGGCCATAGTAGTGGGAACAATTTTACTGATCCCAGCCCTCCCTCAATATGGTTAACTATGGAACAAAGATGAGTTTCGAGCCTGAGAATTATGTCATATAGGGTAATTAGAAACAGACTTAGAAAATAAAGATGGCTTTTTTTTCTAAGTATAGAAACCCACTCTAAATAAATAAGACTTATATTTAATTTTCATAAGAAGTCATAATCAATACGTCCGAGTTATGTCTGTTTAGAATAAGTTTTTGCCTTAGAGCCTACTAGGTAAAGTTCTAACATATTTCTTTCAACTGTTAGAACTCTGTTGCGATGTTGCTCTGAAGATCTGCACGCACTAATGAAAACGCCTCCAACGCTGCTCCAGTGAACAATGAAGCCCCTCCAGTTCGCAGAAGGGGAGTGCGTACTACTGCCAGCCGCAACGCGCCGGCACCGCCAGCTGACAACACTGCGGAGATCACCAGACTGCGACAACAAGTCAAGGAAATTTTGCAGCAACAACGACAACAGGCTCAACCCCAGACTCAGCCTCCACTGCAGTCGCAGCCACAACAAATGGCCACAACACCCCAATAAGTTGGTCCATATGGGGGATGGCCAGTGGCGAATTATGCGCCGTATCCAGTACAGCACATGGAGCTAGTTTATGAGAGGTTCCATAAGCAGCACGCTCCAAACTTCAAAGGGACTACAGACCCCTTTGAGGCAGAAGAGTGGCTAAGGAATGTGGAGCCAATTCTAACGCACATGAATCTCAGTAACGCGGACCATATATCCTGCGTCTCGTCTTTGCTCAAGAAGGATACCAGAATATGGTGGGACTTGGTCCAGCAATTGCATGATGTTGCGACCATGACATGGATTCGATTTGTGGAGCTGTTCCACAAGAAGTATTACAATTCGGCTGTACTCGCTTCAAGAGTTGAGGAGTTCGCCAACTTGAAGCAAGATAGTTTATCAGTGGCAGAGCATGCTCGTCAGTTCAACCGATTAGCTATGTTTGCATCTGAGATGGTTCCAACTGATTTTTTGAGGGGGAACAAGTTCATTAGAGGACTTCGACTAAAGATCGAGCTGGGGGTTAAGCTAGCAAACCCGGGGAATACTACGTATGCCGACATTCTAGAGATGGCAATAGAAGTAGAAAGGTTGCAGGCTAATGTAAGTAAGGAAGAAGCCAGTAAGCCTGAGCCTAGACAGCAGGGTCAAACTCAGAACAGTCAGAACAATAACCATAATAGCAACAATCAGTCTGGTAACAACAGTAACGGTCAGAAAAGAAGGCATCCTGATAATAAGCAATCTGACAGCGATAAGAGGGCACAAACAAATAATGGGGGAAATATGCTGGGTTATGTGGAATACCCGTCATGTGCTAAGTGTCAGAAGAAACATCCTGGTGAATGCCGCGCAAACACCAAGGAATGTTATAACTGTGGTCAGGAAGGACACCGGAAAAGAGATTGTCCTCAGCGCAAGCCAGAAGGGAAGAAAGACGACAAGATGGTTCCTGCTAGGGTTTTTTCCTTAACCCAAGGAGAGGCTGATGCCAGCAATAAGGTGGTCACAGGTCAGGTTTCTATCCTCAATAATATATGCTCTGTATTATTTGATTCGGGAGCCACTCATTCGTATATTTCGTTAGGAATGATAGAAAAACTAGACAAACCTTGTGAAAGATTTAGAACTAGGTTTGTAACCGAGTTGCCTTCAGGAAAAGTAGTTCTATCATCACGGATAGTATGAGGCGTACCGATCAAGATTGAGGATGTAGAACTAGAAGGAGACCTAATAGAACTAGAGATCAAGGACTTTGACCTGATACTAGGTGTTATCCAAAAAATAGGCATGGATGACATGGCAAACGTTTAATACACGTGGTTGACATCTGGCAGGAGTCTTGTTTGACCATCGACCAGAGAGATGTTTATGGCACAATGCTCATTCTTTATATATGACCAGCCTGGTCGTATACTCGCTATATTTGGAGAAAATCTTATGTAGTTATAATCATATCCGAAATTATCTCCCATGATTTCCTGAGTATCCAATTATTTAGGAAAGAATATCTGTAACAAATTAATGTAATCTTCCTTGAGCCTATAAATAGAGAAAGATAGCTTAAGGAAAGGGCTTTTGGCTTTCTAATTATTTGAGATTAGAGTTTTATAAATGTATTAGAGCTATCACATTCGATATATTGTTTTTTTCTTCAAAGGTTTGTGAAACTCATTGAACCCTAGTTCTCTGATCACTCCTTTGAATCTTATATCAATAACAGCTCAAGTGGACATAGGTTATTACCAGATTCTGGGGCCGAACCACTATAAATCCTTGTGTGCTTTATTGTTTTTGTCATTATTCTCATTTCAACATATCTGTCCACATCAAGCATTTTTGACTCCGTGTCAGTTGACCAAAATCAGGGTCAACACTAGGTATGGACTGGCTAGCACGAAAAACACGTAACTTCGCACGACCACCTCGATGACCCTCGGACATATTAGCCCAGGCGATATATCGCCTACTAGGGGCGATATATCACCTGTAGTGCTAGATTTTTAAATTTTTTTGAAACCGAGCTTAATTTATTCTTTAACCTCTTGATAAGTCCAGAATCTTTTTGACCGAGTCTTCAGCTTCTGCTGAATGATTATTCAAATATTTTTCAATTAAAAAGCCATTATTTTATTCAAGCTAAATAAAGATCTTTTCATTATTGAACTCTATAAATAAGACCTAGTACCTAGCCATTTATTCATTCATCAAGCTAAGTTCAGAGTCTGCAAGCTACTAGGTTATTATAGAGTGATAAACACTTGGGTTGGGGTTATAAGCTTTATCCTTATAGGCTTAATAAACACTCGGGAAGTAAGGTTCGTAGTATATTTCGGTTCGAGGTGTAGTTCGGTTAAAGTAGCATTTGAGCTATTCCTTCTTCTAGTTCCTTTCTGTGTTATTCTTATAGTTTTTCTACTCAAAATCCTAACTCGTATTCTTTATTCTTGGTTAGGAATCTAAGATCTTGAGCGTAAGATTTTTGGGTAAGTATATTTTCGATGGTATAGTTCGTTCATTCTTTTCATCCCTTTTTCTTTAGTATACTCACCTTTCTATTATGGTTTTTAGGAGTGTTCCAAAGTTCTGATACTGTTCTCATATCCCGGTATATTGGTAAGGAAAATAGGATAGGATTTTATATGTTATATGATATGTTATATGTTATCTTAGTTATGTTGTGTTATGAAATGTTATATTATGTATGTTGATAGACTTAGGCATATGACTTGTATAGCTAACTAGGCCCAATAAATTTATGGGCATATGACTTGCTTAGCTAGCAAGCCCCACAAATCTAATGGGCATATGACTTGATTAGTTAATAAGCCCCAAGTAGTATAATGGCCATTGTAGTAGTATATGACATATGTTTATGATATAGCATATGTTATGATTTTATGTATATGATTTATGTTGTTAGTTTTTCCTTGCTGGGCATTAGGCTCATTCCTTTATGTTTATATGTGCAGGAAAATAGCTATGGCAGCAGAAAGGTTCTTGGCAGCTTGGGGTTGTGTATTGAGGCAGGATGGAATCGATGGACTGAGCGTTTGATTAGAGGATGAAGTCTTTAAGTCTTTAAATTATGATTTCTATGTATTATTTTCCGCACTTGATTTTGTAACCCATTTATTTACGTTATGTTTTGCTTTATTTTCAAAACAATGGGATCCCATATCCTAAGTAAAGTATTTATGTATTCAAACCTTTTCTTTATATAATAAAGTTACAATGTTTCATATGTACATTTTCTTATGATTAGTATAGTAGTTATTAATGGTCCAAGGTCTAGAATAGTTGGGTCGTTACATTATGTGTGCGGGGTGGTAGGACATCTCAAGAAAGACTGCCCGACAGTGAAGAAAAGGGAAGCAGGGAAGGTGGAGAGCTTGACTCCTGCTCCTACTTCGAACTCCCACTCACCCTCTCCTAAACCTTCTCCTTTATTTTACTCACACAATTGAATCACACAAGCCACCTCTGGTCGACAGAAACCACTCTCAGCAGTGACATATTCTTGAAGCCACCATCCTTTGTAACATGTCACAGAAGCTTGATATAGTCGTCCTATATCTCATGTAGAAGCTTCAATCCTGAAATCCTTGGTATGGTAATTGAGTTATTATCTTATATTTCATGAGCTTCACTTCTTCGTTCTTCTTTGTTTTTTTGTTTGTTAATATTAATGTGTTGTTCGTTTGGTCATCTTGTGTTTTGGTTGCCTATAGTTCAGTTTTTGAAAGCGCTCATTTGAAATTTTATTCATGACATTATCTTTACCTATTTTGACTCAAAGATAATGGTTTATAACTTTCCTCAATTCTGACTTCATCCCTATGGACGTTACTGGTTAATTTTCTGCCACTTTTTGGTTTGTGTTTACCTTATTAATTTGCTATCATGGAATGGGTTCAAAATGTGTGCATTCATTTTTGATTTTGTGAGGTTGTATGACCCATTTTTGTAGAGCATATTGCTAGTTAATTTGATTTGGGTGGGTCTGGTGTTTGACTGCATTGTATTTTTTATGATTTATAATTAATTGCAATTGATTGTTTTATATGTTTATTGTTTATTTTCTACTTTTGGTGTAATTGAAATCCAGTTGATGAAGTTAGAATGGGTCATCTGCATGTGTTTAACTTATTAATTTTCCTTCATGGAATGGGTTCAAAATCTTGTTCTATTTTCACCATTGGATTTATGCAGGTTGTATCTACTCTATAGGGGGTCATAAAGCATGATTCATACCTAGTTTTCCTCTACCTCTCCTACTTCTTCTTCAAAAAGCAGCCCCAAATTATTAAAAAGGCTAATAAGAAGAGATCATTGAGTGGTGATGCCAAAGGTAAAAAGGCTATTAAAGGAAGAAAAAAAAATTACGAATTCCTCATCATATTATTCCACACCCTAAATACATTTTCAATTTCATTATTCATTCATTTTATAGACCATTTGAATACATTTAGGTTTAAATTCAACATATTGCAAGTTGGAGCTATTTTTGGAAATTTTAAAATTATTTCTTCTATTATTTAGGTTGCAGCATGTTGCGCCAGGTTTCTTTTTTTGTTTGTTTGTAATTATTTGTTATTTTTTTAAGGATGCATTAGGTTCCTTTAATTTGTGTAAGCATGTAATTGTATCTTGTTGATTGTGGTTGCATTTGGCTAATTTGATTGATTGGGGCTCATTATTCTAGAGTTTTACTTATTCCTTATTTTCTTGTTCTTATCTTTAGGTTTTGCAATTCATTGTTCCTCCTGAAAATCATTATTGAGCAAAATGTCATGCCATCATCAAGTACGAGTTGGTTCCTGTTGTGCATAAATTTTTTGCAAAACAACTTTATGATTTTTCTTATTCTTGCTTTGGACATTTTCTTTCATTGTCTTCCTTTGTCATCCAACATAAACTCATTCATAATTTGTTGATGATAAGGATATTCCAAAATCTAGTTTCAATGTTGATACTCATAGATCTAGGCTTGTCGATTTGTTTTATTCACATGCAAAGTCAAAATAAGTTTATGGATATGAGTTTGAGTCTAAATATCTAGGTCGATTTGTTTCCCCTCAAAAGCTCCAACAAAGAAGAGAAATGATTTGAGAAAGGATAAAGGCAAATATATTTCTTAGTTTTATTTATGATGTAGAGCATGTATTAGTTTTTTTAGAATGAACAATTATGTGTCTCAAGAAGGAACATTTATTAATTTTGAATTTTTTTGTTTATGTATTACTTGTAAACATTATTATTCTTTGTATTGTTGACTCCACTTATATTAGAGGCCTCAAATGTAATCTCAGTTTCAATCATGAGAGAGAGCACAAAATTCAACTTCCATTATTCAATTTATTTTGAAATGAAAGTAAAAAAATAACATTACCAAATATCAAAATCTACTTGATATTATTACATGTCTACTTGTATATATATATATAGGTGCATATATTAATACTCATGTTTTTTAATATTAATTTTTTGTTATTCTTATTGATTGTTTTTAAAAATCATTGTTCCAATTTGAAAATTCTTATGCAACCTTCTGCAACTAAATGCAAACCATGTCAATTTAAAAAAAATCAAATGCAATTTTTATTCTTATATAACTGAAACAACCTAATGCAAACTCAAATGAAACTACATACAACCTCAAGCAATTTAAAAAAAAAACTCTTTCCAAATTTCAACCAATACAACTCCACTACAACCTCTAATAGTGTAACGCCCTAATTTCTCATAAATTACCGAGAACACAACATTGGATCATAACTCATAAATATTGCTCTTTTATTAAATAAAAACTTAAAAATAATGACATGGATCCATGGTTTTACAAAAATAAAGTAATTTTCTTTAACATAAAAATGAGCAACATTTAAATAAAACTTTATAATAAACTTTCTTTAATAAAAATAAATAAATAGGCCCGCTTGATCTTCCTCGACTATATGGTCCCCATGAGTACATCACGAAGATCTTAGGTCCCACTCGCCACCAGCCTTTCTATCCTTAATTTCCTGAAATAAAAACATCACAAGGAGCGAGCTTTTAAGCCCAGTAAAGAAAATACAAAAAAAAGTTAGTCATATAATCATGTAATCAAACATATCCTAAATTTCACAAAAATCATACCAAAACTTATTTATACTAATCACACAACAATAAACCCTAGGTCATATCATAAATCATAATCTAAGTCATAATCATAGGTAATGGATCATAAATCATAAGTCATACTCATAATCATAACTATAGGTCAAAATAACAAGTCAGATATAATAAAAAGATAAGTGTTTATACAAGGGTGGCAATTAAGCCTCGGACATAAGTCCGTCATACACCGGACATCACTTAGGTCCGTCATAAAGTTTTGGCAACCAACCTATCGGACATAGTTCGTCATACATTATTGGACACCTTAGGTATAGACACACTTACCCCTTTATTGTATTTAAAATGTTAGGTCATACAAACAT